>NW_006921721.1:91863-93326 GCF_000298275.1 Orycteropus afer afer
TGGCACGACTCAAATTGAGGAGAAACAGCTGCAAACATCCATTAATAATTGGAACATGGAATGTACGAAGTATGAATCTAGGAAAATTGAAGTTGTCAAAAATGAAATGGAACGCATAAAGATTGATATCCTAGGCTGAAATGGACTGGTGTTGGCCATTTTGAATCAGACAACAATGTGATCTACTATGCCAGGAATGACAAATTGAAGAGGAATGGCATAGCATTCGTCATCACAAAGGATGTTTCAAGATCTATCCTGAAGTAAATGCTGGCAGTGATAGGATAATTTCCATATATCTACAAGGAAGACCTGTTAATACTACAATTATTCAAATTTACGTACCTACCACAAAGCCAAAGATGAGGAATTTAAAGATTTTTATCAACTTCTACAGTCTGAAATTGACCGAAGATGCTATCAAGATGTGTTGCTTATGACTAGTGACTAGAATGCAAAAGTTGCAAACAAAGAAGAATCACTGGCTGTTGGAAAATTTGGCCTTGGTGACAGAAATAATGCTGAAGACTGCATGATAGGATTTTGCAAGGCCCCAACGACATATTCATTGAAAATACCTTTTTTCAGCAACACAAACAGTGGCTATACATGTGGACTTCACTGGATTGGATACACAGGAATCAGATTGACTACATCAGTGGCAAGAAGAGATGGAAAAGCTCAAGATCTTCAGCCAAAACAAGGCCAGGAGATGATTGTGGAACAGACCATCAACTGCTCATATGCAAGTTCCACTTGAAGTTGAAGACAATTAAAACAAGTCCACAAGAGCCAAAATATGATCTTGAATATATCCCTCCTGAATTTTGAGACCATCTAAAGAATAGATTTGATGTATTCAACACCAATTACTGAAAACCAGAAGAATTGTGGGATGACATCAAGAACGTCATCTATGAAGAAAGCAAAGGTATTGAAACAACAGGAAAGGAAGAAAAGACCAAAATGGATGTCAGAAGAGACCTGACACTTGCCCTTGAGTGAAGATTAGCTAAAGCAAATGGAGGAAATGGCAAGATAAAAAAGCTGAACAGAAGATTTCAAAGAGCAGCTCGAGCAGACAAAGCCAATTACTATAATGAAATGTGCAAAGACTTGGAGTTAGAAAACCAGAAGTGAAGAACACAGTTGGCATTTCTCAAGCTGAAAGAACTGAAGAAAAACTTTAAGCCTCGAGTTGGAATATTGAAAGATTCTGTGGGCAAAATGGAGTGGTCCCAGGGACCGCAGAGCTGCAGGATGCAGGCACGGGATGGGAGGCAGGCAGGCCCTGCCCCTAGAACCAGAAAAGGGAGGGAGCAGCCCGGGGACCACAAAGTGGCAGGATCCAGATAGGAATTAAAGAAGAGGTGGGTGGAGAGGTTTCCAACAGCTAAGGGAGACAAACTTGTCTGTCAGTTTGTCATCCTGTGGGGCTTGTACATTGCTATGAGGCTTGAGGC
>NW_006921721.1:95876-106249 GCF_000298275.1 Orycteropus afer afer
TGAACACCAGTGACCGAAAACCAGAAGAATTATGGTATGACACCAAGAACATCATCCATGAAGAAAGCAAGAGGTCATTAAAAATATGAGAAAGAAAGAAAAGACAAAAATGGATGTCAGAAGAGACTCTGAAACTTGCCCTTGAGCAAAGAGTAGCTAAAGCAAATAGAAGAAATGACAAAATAAAAGATCTGAACAGAAGATTTCAAAGAGCAGCTTGAGCAGACAAAACCAATTACTGTAATGAAATGTGCAAAGACATGAAGTTGGAAAACCAAAAGGAAAGAACATGCTCGGCTTTTCTTAAACTGAAAGAATTGAGGAAAAACTTTAAGCCTCGAGTTGCAACATTAAAAGATTCTATGGGTGAAATATTGAATGATACAGGAAGCATCAAAAGAAGTTGGAAGGAATACACAGAGTCACTGTACCAAAGAGAGCTGGTCGATCTTCATCCATTTCAGGAGATGGCATATGTTCAGGAACCAAGGGTACTGAAGGAAGAAGTTGAAGTTGAACTGAAGGAATTGGTGAAGAACAAGGCTCCAGGAATTGACAGAATACCCATGGAGATGTTTAAACAAACAGATGCCCCAGTGGAGGCACTTGCTTGGCTATGCCAAGAGATTTGGAAGACAGCTACCTGGCCAACTGACAGGAAGAGATTCATATTTGTACCCATTCCAAAGAAAGGTGATCCCACAGAATGTGGAAATTATAGAACAATATCATTAATATTTCACGCAAGTAAATTCTTACTGAATATATTCAAAAACGATTATAGCAGTATACTGATAGAGAACTTCCAGAAATACAAGCTGGATTCAGAAGAGGATGTGGAACGAGGGATATCATTGCTGATATCAGGTGGATCTTGGCTCAAAGCAAATACCAGAAAGATGTTTACTTGTGTTTTATGGACTATGTAAAAACATTTGATTGTGTGGATCATAACAAATTGTGGACAACGTTGAGAAGAAGAATGGGAATTCCAAAACACTTAACTATACTCATGAGGAACCTGTACATAGACCAGGAGTCTGTCATTCGAACAGAACAAGGGGACGCTGCATGTTTTAAAATCAAGAAGGGAGTGTGTCAGGGTTGTATCCCTTCGCCATACTTATTCAATCTTTATGCTGAGCAAATAATCTGAGAAGCTGGACTATGTGAAGAAGAATGTGGCATCAGGATTGGAGGAAGAATCTTTAACAACCTGCGATACACTGACGACACAATTTTGCTTGCTGAAAGTGAGGATGACTTGAAGTACTAACTGATGAAGATTAAAGAATACAGTCTGCAGTATGGATTACACCTCAATATAAAGAAAACAAAAATCCTCACAACTGGACCTATAAGCAGCATCAGGATAAATGGAGAAAAGATTGAAGTTGTCAAAGACTCCACATTGCTTGGTTCTACAATCAACACCAATGGAAGCAGCAGTCAGGACATCAGACGACATATAGCACTGGGCAAATTGGCTGTAAAGGACCTCTTTCAAGTGCTGAAGAGCAAAGATGTCTCCTTGAGGACTAAGGTGCGCCTGACACAAGCCATAGTATTTTCAATATGCATGTGAGAGCTGGACAATGGATAAGGAGGACCGAAGAAGAATTTATGCTTTTGGGCTCTGGGATTTTGGTGAAGAATGCTGAAAGTACTGTGGACTGCTAAAAAAAACTAACAGGTCTGTCCTGGTGGAAGTGCAGCCAAAATGCTCCTTGGAGGCAAGAATGGCCAGACTTCTTGTGGTAGTTCAGTTTGTGTGTCAACTTGGCTGGGCCTGGTTGAGTGGCTTGGCAGCTGGATGTAGTATTCCCCATATGAGACTGGTAATCAACTCCGTGGTGGAATCTACTATGAGCAGCTGAGTAGCTGCCTTAGGGAATGTGGCCTGCTTCATGTATTTAAGCAGAAGCCTTGGGGAATGGTCCCTAGCATATGGTACACTTGGACCCTACATGTAGCCGTGCCATTGTTAGCAGCCTGCCATGCTCTGCCAATCTTGGGACTTAGAATGGACTTGAATTAGTGGCCTGCCATGTGTCTTTTTACTTGTCAACCTTGGGTTTATCTACCTCAGCAGCCAGCAGCTGTCTGAGTGAAGAAATGCCTCTAGCTCTAGTGGGCTGGGGGCAGGAGGCAGAGCTGAACCCCAAGTTTGAGGGGCTTTCACCCAGCCCATAGGGCCTGGCACTTTGAACTTGGACTTAAAGACTCCAAACTGTAAGAGAATAAACTCCTGTTTGTTAAAGTCATCCCATTTGTGGTATACTCTTGTATACCACATGTGGTATACACTTCATCTCACCTGCTTTAGTCATGTTGTCAGAAGGGACAATTCCCTGGAGAAGAATGTCATGCTTGGTAGGGTGGAGGGTCAATGAAAGAGGGGAAGGCCATCAACAAGATGAATTGGCATGGTGGCAGCGGCAATAGGCTCAAGTATAGCAAGGATCTTGGAGCTGGCATAGAACCAGGCAGTATTTCATTCTGCTGTGCATAGGGTTGCTATAAGTCAGAGACAACTCAACGGCACCTAACAACTACATGGGCAAAATATTGGATGATGCAGGAAACATCAAAAGAAGATGGAAGGAATACACAGAGTCACCATACCAAAAAGAATTGGTTGATGTTCATCCATTTCAGGAGGTGCCATATGATCAAGAACCAATGCTATTGAAGGAAGAAGTTGAAGCTGCATTGAAGGAAGTGACAAAAACAAGTCTTCAGGAACTGACGAAATACCCACTGAGATGTTTTAATAAATAGATGCTACTCTGGAGGCACTCACTCGGCTATGCCAGGAGATTTGGAAGATAGCTCCCTGGCCAACTCCTGGAAGAGATCCATATTTGTACCCATTCTAAAGAAAGGTGATCCTACAGAATGTGGAAATTATCAAACAATATCATTAATATCGCTTGCAAGTAAAATCTTACTGAAGATAATTCAAAAATGTTTGCAGCAGTATATTGACGGAGAACTTCCAGAAATGCAAGCTGGATTCAGAAGAAGATGTGGAACGAGGGATGTCATTGATGTCAGATGGATCTTGGCTCAAAGCAAAGAATACCAGAAAGATGTTTATTTGTGTTTTATTGACATCTTATTGACTTATTGACTTATTGACTATGCAAAAGCATTTGATTGTGTGGATCCTAACAAATTGTGGATAACATTGAGAAGAATGGGAATTCCAGAACACTTAATTGCACTCATAAGGAAACTGTACATAGACCAGGAGGCTGTTGTTCAAACAGAACAAGGGGACACTGCATGGTTTTAAAACAAGAAGGGTTGTATTCTTTCACCATACTTATTCAATCTGTATGCTGAGCAAATAATCCAGGAACCTGGACTATATGTAGAAGAACGTGGCATTAAGATTGGAGGAAGACTCATTAACAACCTGTGATATGCTGACAACACAATTTTGCTTGCTGAAAGTGAGGATGACTTGAAGCACTTACTGATGAAGATTAAAGACTACAGTCTGCAGTATGGATTACATCTCAATATAAAGAAAACAAAAATCCTCACAACTGGACCTATCAGCAGCATTATGATAAATGGAGAAAAGATTGAAGTTGTCAAAAACTTCATATTACTTGGTTCTACAATCAACTCCAATGGAAGCAGCAGTCAGGACATCAGATGATATATAGCACTGGGCATATCAGCTGCAAAAGTCCTCTTTCAAGTGCTGAAGAACAAAGATGTCTCCTTGAGGACTAGGGTGCATCTAAACCAAGCCATGGTATTTTTAGTTGCCTCCTATGCATGTGAGAGCCGGAAAATGAATAATGAAGACCGAAGAAGACTTGATGCTTTTCAGTTGTGCTGGCAAAGAATGCTGAAAGTATCATGGACTGCTAAAAGAACTAACAAATCTGTCCTGGACGAAGTGCAGCCAGAATTCTCCTTGGAAGCAAGAATGGTCAGACTTCGTCTCACCTACTTTGGTCATGTTGTCAGAAGGATCCACTCCTTGGAGAAGGATATCATGCTTGGTAAGGTGGAGGGTCAACAGAAAAGGGGAAAGCCTCAATGAGATGGAATGACATAGTGGCTGCAACGATGGGCTCAAGTATAGCAAGGATCGTGCCGCTGGTGTGGGACCAGGGAATGTTTCATTTTGCTGTTCATAGGGTCACCATGAGTTGGAGAGGACTTGACAGCACTTAACAACAACAAAAACACACGATAGCTACAACAATGGGCTCAACATACCCATTGTAAAAATGGCACAAGACTGGGCAATGTTTTGTTCTATTGTGCACAGGGTCATCATGAGTCAGAGCCAACTAGATGATTGCTAACAACAATATGTCTGATAGCCAAGGAACAGCTCATGAATTAGGGATGCAGGAGAGAGAAGATATGGGATGCATAGGATAGTGAAAGAAAACGGAGCATTTTAGAGCCATTGTCCAAGGAGGGGAGACAGAATGTGGATATGGATGAAAGGAATCTGGAAGACATGGTGATGGGAAGACAGGGAGTATAGTCTGTCTCTGGGTTCTCAGTGCAGTGTGGAGCTAAATGTGGAAGGAATGAGGAAGGCAAAGCTGACGAATGCCTATTCTGACTTCTGAATGACGATTCAGAAAGCAGATTATGAGAGCAGTATGTCTGAATCGTTAATGTGGATCACAATCACCTAGGGATCTTATTAAAATGTAGATCTGAATCACTATGTCTGGGGTGGGGCCTGCATTTATATCAAAGGTATATCAGATTCCTCAGTGATGCCTGCACTGTTGGTCCAGGGACCACATTTTGCGTAGGGAGGGAAGAATATAGGATTTCTGGGCAGTTTGTAGTGACCTTTGAGGTTTGTGGCTATTAGTTTAAAGTGAGACCATTCTTCACCCCAGCTGGTGCTTTCCTCTTGTCAGGTGGGTACAGGGATGGAATAAGAAGGGGACAGATGGGTTTAACCAAGGCTGAGGCTTGACTGTCCAAGTACAGAACAACAAGAGAGAGCCAAGGAGTTAATGGTATTTATAATTTTTTTAAAGATGGGTCATTTAAGCTGGACCAGGAAGGAAGTGAAAACTAAGAGATGACTGATGGTGAGAAAGTGAAGCGTGGGTCTTGATAAGGTCAAAGGACAGCTGAGGTGCACGAGAGTCAGGAAGCTAGAAAGAGAGGAAGTGGTGGTCAGGAAGTAGGGGGTCTGGAAATTGAGATTTGGAGGGGACAAGGTTATTGGTAATGACAAGATCAAGCGTACGCTCTCCAGAGTAGGAGGCTAAAGGTCATTTGAGGTGAGGAGGTCAAGGGAGTGTGAGGTCAACTTGTTAGACAGATCATTCCCCAGGCAGTAACAGAAGTGTTGGTGAAAATGATGTGGAGAACCCAGTACTCAAGTCCTTAATGAAGGAAGAGGAAAGAGAAGGAGACTGGCAGATGAGAGGAACCTGGAGGGGTAGCAGGTCTATTGGTCCTGATGGCAAGAGCATCAAAGGAGTCTGGCTGCCACTCTGCTAGGTGCTGGGGGTACAAGACAGACACGGTCCTTGTTCCCATGGAACACATAATTATGTGAGACAGGTAGGCATTAAACAAATACTCATACATTTAAATGAATGGTCATAAATTACAATAAGTGTAATGAAGTAAAGTTAAAAGATATTAAGAAAATATTAACAGGAGATGTGAATTATTCTGAAGCGTTAGTGAAGGTCTCTGTGAGAAAATGAGGTGGCAGCTAAAGCCTGAATGTTGGGAAGAAGTCTACCGGGTACAGAGTGGTAGAAGACTGTATGGCAGAAGGCAGAGCTTGTTCAAAGGTCCTGAGGTAGAAGAAACTGAACTGATGCCATCATGGCTGAAATGCATCGAGAGGAAGCATCTTCAGACAAGGCTGGAGGCCCACATGAACAAGATCATGTATGGCCTCAGGGACAGTAGAAGTGTTTATAATTTTATCCTGAGTGCAGTAGGAAGCCATGAAGTGTTTTAGGCAGGGAAGAAACAATATCCAACTGAGATTTTGAAAAACCTCTCTGACTTCTTTGTAGAGAAAGGATTGAAGGGAGTTTCAGGGGCATTAAGAAGCTATTATAGTTCTTTAGACAAGAAGTTGTCAAGTGTCATGCCTGAACCATCAGCATTAATATTACAGAAAACTTTCTGGAAATGTACATTCTTGGGCCCAACTCAGATCCAATCTGAGCTTTACCAAGCTCTCTCAGTGACTCTGATGCAAGTGAAAGTCAGACAAGAGGAAATGGTCACTTAGATTTGGGCAGTGGAGAGGGAGTGGATGATGTCACATTCTGAAGTGAAAAGAGGATGCATGGCAACAGAGTGTCGAGGTGAGGATGTCTACTGGAGGAGCCAGGTTCATGGGAGGAGGAAACGGACAGATGGGAGTATCCTTTCCTGAATGGGGAAGGATAGAGGAGGACCAACTTGTAGGGTAAGATCAAGGCTTTAATTCTGTACATTGTATGGGGTAAATACATCTCTGAGAAGTTGATTGGAAGGTGAAGTTGTGGGTAAGAACCACATTCCACACTGACTCCAAGCACAAAATCAGTGATGTGCTCCTGCAGGCTCATTGCATTGGCTTTTTAATGATCTGGTGAAGTTTTTCAATATTTCACATTTTTCAGTGGGGGCTGGTAGAAAAAGCATCAAACTGGGATTCAAGAAGAGTCTAACCCATGACTTTGTTACTTCCTAGCAATTCCTCTCATCTCTGTGAGCTCCAGTGTCCACATTTGTTAAATGGGGATTATGATATTTATCCTGTCAAACAAACAAACAAACAAAAACAGGTGTTGTTTAGTCAATTCCAATTCATGGCAACCTCATGTGTTTCAGAATAGAACTGTGCAACCACAGGGTTTTCAGTGGCTGGCTTTTCAGAAGTAGATTGCTAGGTCTTTCTTCTGAGGCACTTCTGGGTAGGTTTTAACCTCCAAACTTTTGGTTGGCAATCAAGCATGTTAACTGTTCACACTCCCCAGGGATTCAAAGGGGCTACTTCTTCTTGTTGTTGTTGTTATGTGCCGTCAAGTCAGCCCTGACTCATAGCGACCCCTCCTTGGGTTTCCGAGGCAGTATCACTACGGAAGTAGGATTGCCCAACCTTCCTTCCGAGGAGTGGCTGGTGGGTTTGAACCGCCAGCCGTCTGGTTAGCAGGCAAGTGTCTTAGCCACTATACTACCAGAACTCCCTACTATTAGAGTTAAATGAGCCAATGCAAATAAAAATTCATTAGTAACTTGTTCTGGTTATCTAGTGCTGCTCTGACAGGAATATACCATAAATGGGATGGCCTTAACAAACAGGAGTTTATTCTCTTACAGTTTGGAGGCTTTAAGCCCAAGTTCAAAGTGCCAGGCTCTAGGGGCTGGGTGAAAGCCCCTCAACCTTGAGGTTCAGCTCTGCCTTCTACTCCCAGCTCACGGAAGCTAGAGGCTTTTCTTCACTCATACAGGTGCTGGCCTTTGAGACTGACAAGCCCACGGTTGACAAGTAAAAAGGCACAGTCCCAATGTTACTAAACCACACAGCAGGCCATTAATTCAAGTCCATTGAAAGTCCCAAGGTTGGCAGAGCATGGCAGGCTGCTGAACAATGATATGGCTACATGCAGGGTTCAAGTGTGCCATAAGCTAGAGACCATTCTCTAAGGCTTCTTATATACAGGAAGCAGACTAAATCCCTGGGGCAGCTAAGGACTGAACTACAACATAACTCTAAATCATTTTATAAATACAAGGCCATATTCTAATGTTCTAATATCAGAACCACTTTTCTGGTTGCTAGATACCCACTTGCTGTTATATAATTGAAGGGATGACCAGTCCCTCCAAATCCATTTTCCTTCCTGGTCATGCCCTGAAATTTTACTATATATTATCCAATCTTGTGCCCTGAAAAATTTAAGTATTCTTGGAAAGGTAACATTCTTATACAAAACCCAAAGCAAAACCCACAGAGTCGATTGCAACTCATAGCAACCCCCACTGGGTTTCCAAGGCTGTAAATCTTTATGGAAGTAGATTGCCTCATCTTCCTCCCATGGAGCAGCTGGTGGGTTTGAACCATTGATCTTCTGGTTAGCAGCCCAATGCCTTACCACTATGCCACCAGAGCTCCTTCTTACATAAACTAGTTACCATTTATTTATCACAGACCCTTATGCTATGTTTTGCATCCCTTGTTTCATGTGGTTCATAGAAATTTTGTGTAGTAGATATTGCTATTCTCCTTTTACAAATGAAGAATCTAGGTTCAAAGATCAGGCGACATGTCCAGATTCACACAGCTTATGAATGGCAGAGCCAGCACTTGACTCATGTTTGCCTGCCTCTAAATGCAGTACTCTCTCCCTGATCCTGTAGGTTTGGATGGGCAGGCCTAGGCCAGGCTTGGGGAAGAGAGCTACGCCAGGCAGGGGAAGAAGGAAGGTGCTGAAAGCTGAGAACTTCAGGTCTCTTCGTCTCTTCAGAGATGGCTGTTTGACTCCACCCAAGGCAGAGTCATTGTTCTATAGACTTTCTGCTCTTCTACTGTGATTGTCAGGGTCCCTGGATGGTGCAAACATTTCATATACTTGGCTGCTAACTGAAGGGTTGGAGATTTGAGTCCACCCAGAGGTTCACTGGAAGAAAAGCCTCAATCTACTTCCAAAAAATCAGCCACTGAAAACCATACAGCACATAGTACTATTATGACCTACATGGGGTTGCCATGAGTTGGAATCAACATAATGGTAACTGGGTTGGTTTGGTTTATTATGACTTTGATTTGCAAGCACCTCTCAGTGTCTTTGGCTCCATGACACTTGTCTTAGTAACTTATTGCTGCCATGACATAAATACCACAAGTGGGTGGCTTTAAAGAACAGAAATTTATTTTTTCACAGATCTGGATGGTGAAAGGCCAAATCAGAGTTTCAGCCATGTTGATTCCTTCTGTGAGCCTCTAGTTCTGGTTTCTGCCTGCACTCTTTGGAATCCCTTGCCATTCCTTTGTCTGTGTTTTCCCAAGTGTATCTCTGTGTCTATCCTGTTCTTGTTATAAGTCCAAAAAATTAAGTCTAGGACCCACCCTTCTCTGGGTGGGTATGGTCTCATTAACATAAAAAAAGGAAAATTATTTCTAAACAGGGCCATGTATGGGGGTTAAGACTTCAACACATATTTTGAGGGTCACAATTCAGTTCACAACAACACTCATTAATATTTACTTAGATATTGGTAATGACATCTTTGAACAAAAGATGTAAAAAAGAACAAAAGCCCAGGGAGGTCCTCAGAGCCAAGTGGACCACTAACTTACAGAACAAACACAGCAGGAAGGGGCAGGAAGGGAGGCTCTCATGGCTCTGGGATCTTTTTTTTCCAGGGGTCTCAGTACAGTTTATTTTGCATATGGACAGCACTATACCTTGAGAACTTTGTGGTCTGTGGGCTGGGGAGATATTAAAGGAGTTTCAAGGCTGTGGCAGTTGACGCCACCAGCTTGCAACATAAAAGACCACTAGAGCTAGAAAGAAGCCCACAGTCTTTATTTTACAGACAGAAGCCACTGGCTTGTCCACAATCTCAGGGCTGGTTAATTTAAGAGAGAAGACTAGTCACCTGACTTTTGTTTCCCTGCCTCTTAAATAGGATTGTTATAGAACCAAGCAACCACAAAAACACCAGACTGGATTGGCATCCTTCTCATGTCTTTGAGAACAATGTTCATGGAAGTGTGTTTTCTGAATATTCACTCTGCTAGATCACAGATGTCCTGTGAGCTGGCTTGGGCCATGCACACCTATCACAAACAATCATTGTAGGCTCTGACCTGTTGGTGGGAGGGATGGGTGGATGGATGGATGGTTGCAGGAAGGAGATGGAGGAGATTACCTGGACAGCCTCAGAGTACAAATTCAGAGATCCAAACAAACAAACAAAAAACTCACTGCCTTCAAGTCCTTTCCATCTCATTGCAACTCTTCCTTGGGTTTCTGAGGCGGTATCTCTATGGGAGTAGATTGCTCCATCTTCCTTCCAAGGAGTAGCTGGTGGGCTTGAACCAACAGCCTTCTGGTTAGCAGTCAAATGCCTTAGGCACTATAGAAGATCAAATTAACATTGGTTAGTTTTAACACAGAAACTCTCAATGAGATGAACTGACACAAAAGAACAACAATGGACTCAAACATATCAATGATCATGATGATGCAGGACCAGGCAACATTTCATTGTTATGCATAAGGTTGCAGCCTCTTTGCTGTCAATCCATAATAACAAGTTTTAGTATATGCTGAGTATTTGTGCTTGTCCTCTTTTCTATTGTGATGTGAAGGTTTATAATTTTTCTTTGTGGTTACCCTATGATTTATAAA
>NW_006921721.1:109274-116383 GCF_000298275.1 Orycteropus afer afer
TCACGCAAATTCTTCTGCTAGTTGGGGTTTAGTCCAAATCTGCATCCTTTCCTTCAAGGCTCAGGGGTCCAAGATTATCTTCTGTGTCTGTGTTAATTTGTTTCCCTTTTCTTTGTTGAAGAGGGTCTGTGCAATCCTTCTGCCTAGTCCGCCATCTTGCCCTGCCTTCTATCCATAATAACAAGTTTTAACATTTCCTTAATGGCATAGAAGCATATGTCCTGGAGAAAAACTCTGCCATTGCCCAGCAGTGTAGACACAAGCAGTCAATTACTATGGTTACCATTGTTATTTTGATGTGTCTTGATTCCTTCAATGGAAGGACAATGAAAACTCTCACTGCTAAACAGTCTTCACTCACTCCTTTAGAGTAATAGAGAAAATTAACCATCATGAGGATAAGGAAAGAGAAAGTAGAAAGCAAATGAATTAGCCCTAACTCCTTCACTTTCAGAATGAACCGTTTAGTAATTACAGTGAATGCAAAGAGTGGCAGGGACGTCCAGGGTTGTGGTAGCAGAAGCAGGTTTGGGTAGAGAAAGAAAGTTATAATGACTGTTCTGGCTCTCCTTGCTACCTATTGGGGTCTTTGGCTGGGCCCATAATGAGGTCTGCAAGTCACTTGGCACCCTCTAGGTATCTGGACACTTGGGGCATCCTCTGGCCACAAAGGTGTTTTGCTGGTGTTGGAGTCAGATATATCTAGGTTCCATTCCCACTAACTGTGTGACTCTAGGCTTATTACTTAACCTCTGAGTCTTAATTTACTCACTGATAAAAGAAAATAGGCCTGCCCAGAGTAAGTGGTTATTGCTGCCATGACATAAATACCACAAGTGGGTGGCTTTAAAGAACAGAAATTTATTTGTGCCAGCCTGACACACAATAGTCTAAGAAAGAGTGTCTCCTCCTGGCACATAGGGCATCAGGGCTTGCTTAGCACAACACCTGCATGTGTTGGGCCTCATTCCAGGTGGGCCTCCCCCAGGGTTACTGCCAGGAACCAGCCTCAGGGAGGAAAGAGGACTGCCAGAGGCCAACTCTCCTGGCTGCCACAAAGCTGTATTCAAGTTCCCTTTGCCAGTGTGGGTTCTGGAGACAGCACGCCCCCTACATGCTGACCTCATGAACAAGTGTGGCTTCCAAGAGAGGGCTGAATAAGGTTGGTGGTTCAAACCCACCAGCCACTCTTCGGAAGGAAGTTTGGGCAAACTACTTCCACAGTGATACTGCCACGGAAACTCAAGGAGGGGTCGCTATGAGTTGGGACCGATTTAACCGCATATAACAACAACAACAAGCCACAGTAAAGAGGTTTGGTGGTGTAGTGCCTACAACATTTGACTGCTAACCAGAAGGCTGGAGGTTCAAGCCCACCAGCTACTCCTCGGAAGGAAGGTTGGGCAATCTACTTCCATGGAAACCCAAAGAGGGGTGTCAGATCTGACTAGACAGAAGTGAGTTTAGTTTTGGTTTGGAAGCCCCATTAGGAACCCTGGTGGCCCAGAGGTTAAGTGCCCCATTGCTAACTGAAAGGTTGGCAGTTTGAATCTGTGAGAGATAGATGTGGAAGCCTGGGTCTGTAAAGATTTACAGCATTGGAAACCTTATGGGGCACTTCTACTCTGTCTTATAGGGTCACTGTGAGTTGAAATTGACTCAATGGCAATGGGTTTTAGGCCAGTGCATAATGTGAAAAGCAGGACTACCAAGAGTAGGCAAAGTTTTTATTTCATTTTCTGGAGGCCTAGAGCAGATCCTATCTGTACCAGCCTGTATCCCAAACTCCCAAGGCAACTGTAGTCAGTTCAGGTGAAAAAACTACTTGGTTTGTTCAAATGGGGAAGATTCATATTCAGCTAACATTTATTGAGCACTTACTATGTGCTGGGTGCTTTCACTTACATTGTCTCAGAAACCTGTGAGAAAGGGTTTATATTCCATTCTTCTGAGAAGAAAATGGAAACACTCTAAGGGAAGTTATTTGTACGCAGTTGAAATATGGCTCTACTAGGATTTAACCCAGAACTTTTGATTCTAAGCCTAATGCTTGCCTGTATATTTGAGCAGTGGCTCTCCAACTTGGATGTTTATTGGATTTACCTGGAGAATTTTAAAAAATATATTGATGCCTGAGTTCCACCCTCAGAGATTATGAATTAATTGGCATGGCATATGTCTGGACATTGGGATTTTTCTAAGAAGTAAACAAGGTTAGAACTACTGCCTTTGAACACCTTTCCACCTTACTTTGCTGTCAGGGAAAGGAGGCCAAATTTAACTTGATTGTCCCAGCTGTAGCCCTATTTCTGCTCTGCCCACTCCCCTTTTTATCCTTTAATCACATCTGATCCTCACACCTATGAGAATCAGAACCTAGCTCAATGCCTGACACAGTAAGTCTTCATCAATGTTTGGAGAAGAAAAAATAGTAGGAAGAAATTCAAAGGGATCTGTAGTAGGGTAATTCTTGAAAAAGAGATATGTCTTGGCAAAGTAGATTTCCTGGTACCCATTGGGGGAGAATGTTAACATAAATAGTGCCCAATAATGGATAATCTGCCAGAGATTGACCTCCCATCGATACCAAGAAATCAGATCCACAACCTTAGATTAGATAGTTGTGCTTGAGATGTGCAGTAATTTCCCACTGTCAGGGAGTCAATTCTGACTCATAGCAACCCTAAAGACAGAGTAGAACTGCCACACAGGTTTTCCTGAGATGTAAATCTTTACAGAAGCAGATTGCCACATAGGTCTCCCTCAGAGGGGCTGGTGGATTAGAATAGCTATCTTCTAATTAGCGTTCAACCACTGTGCCACCAGGGATCCCTGTGGACTGATAACTGTGGGTTATTGGTTCCCCGTGTGTCCCCCACACCCCCAGCCTGGCACACTATAGTCTAAGAAAGAGTGTCTCCTCCTGGTGCTTAATATCCTTTGGAGACAAAAAGTGAAGCCCTGGCTTGTTTTATTGTCTTGTGAGGCAGGGAGTGAGAGAGAACAGTTTTTATTCAGTGAGTAAAAAATTTTACATGTCTAACAACATGCAGTATTGGAGAAGAAGTAGAGCCAAGGATTTCTCATCCAATGCTAGTAGTAGTGAAAATTAGTATAATTACTTTGGAAAAGTTTGGCATTTTTTTCTAAATTTAAACATTTATATACCCAATGACCCAACAATTCCATTCTTAGATATAAATCCATGATTTATATGATTTTGTGTGTAATGACAAGCAACTATGTAAGACAGTTCATAGAATTTCTGTTCACAATAGCAAAAACTTTTTAAAGAACCCAAAAGCCTAGCTGTAGAAGAGAGAATGAATAAATTATAATAAATTCACACAATGGAATTCTATTCAGCAGTCAAAACGGATGAACTATAAAACATAAAAATATAAATGAATTGTAGCTACATAATACGGTTGTTGTTGTTGTTGTTATGTGCTGTCGAGTCAGACCCGACTCGTAGCAACCCCTTCTTGGGTTTCTGAGGCAGTATCGTTACGGAAGTAGATTGCCCCATCTTCCTTCCAAGGAGTGGCTGGTGGGTTTGAACTGCCAGACTTCTGGTTAGAGTCAAGTGCCTTAATACCGAGGAAAAGAAATTCCAAAAAGTTATATACAGTATGATATCCTTTGTCTTACTTCCCTGGTGCTGCTATAACAATATTGTGTTATAGCTATAACACTATTGCTGTAATAACAGAAATACCACAAGTCTCTTACAGTTTGTTGTTAGGTGTCGCCAAGTCATCTCCAATGCATAGTGACCCTACGCACAGCAGAACGAAACACAGCCCTGTCCTGAGCCAGCTCCACGATTCCTGCTATACTTGAGTTCATCACTGCTGCCATCACGTCAATCCATCTCGTTGAGGGCCTTCCCGTCTAATATCCTGACTGCTGCTTCCTTTGGCATCAATTGTAAAACCAAGCAATGTGAAGTCTTTGACAATTTCAATCTTTTCTCCATTTATTGTAATGTTGCTTATAGGTCCAGTTGTGAGGATTTTTGTTTTCTTTGTATTGAGATGTAATTCATACTGCAGACTGTATTCTTCAATCTTCATCAGTAAGTACTCCAAGTCATCCTCACTTTCAGCAAGCAAAGTTGTGTCATCAATATATTGCAGGTTGTTAATGATTCTTCCTCCAATCCTGATGCCACGTTCTTCTATATATAGTCCAGCTTCTCGGATTATTTGCTCAGCATACAGATTGAATAAGTATGGTGAAAGGATACAACCTTATGCACTCCCTTCTTGATTTTAAACTATGTAGTGTTCCCTTTTTCTGTTTGAACGACAGACTCCTGGTCTATGTACAGGTTCCTCATGAGTACAATTAAGTGTTCTGGAATTTCCATTCTTCTCAATGTCATCCACAATGTATTAGGATCCACACAATCAAATACTTTTGCATAGTCAATAAAACACAAGATCCATCTGACATCAGCAATGATATCCCTTATTCCACATCCTCTTCTGAATTCAGCTTGCATTTCTGGAAGTTCTCTGTCAATATACTGCTGCAACTGTTTTTGAATTATTTCCAGTACGATTTTATTGCATGTGATATTAATGATATTGTTCAATAATTTCCACATTCTGTGGAATCACCTTTCTTTGGAATGGGTTCAAATATGGATCTCTTCCAGTCAGTTGGCCGGGAAGCTGTCTTCCAAATCACTTGACATAGCCAAGTGAGTGCCTCCAGTGGGGCATCCGTTTGCTGAAACATCTCAATGGGTATTCTGTCAATACCTGGAGCCTTGATCTTTGCCAATTCTTTCAGTGCAGCTTTGACTTCTTCCTTCAAACCATTGGTTCTTGAACATATGCCACCTCCTAAGATGGATGAAGATCAACCAGTTCTTTTTGTACAGTGACTCTGTGTATTCCTTCCATCTTCTTTTGATGCTTCCTGAATCATTCAATATTTTCCCATAGAATCTTTCAATATTGCAACTTGAGGCTTAATTTTTTTCCTCAGTTCTTTCTTGAGAAATGTCGAGTGTGTTCTTCCCTTTTGGTTTTCTAACTTCAGGACTTTGCACATTTCATTATAGTAATTGGCTTTGTCGGCTCAAGCTGCTCTCTGACATTTTCTGTTCAGCTCTTTTATCTTGTCAGTTCTTCCATTTGCTATAGCTAGTTCTTGCTCAAGGGCAAATCTCAGAGTCTCTTTTGACATCCTGTTTGGTCTTTTCTTTCTTTCTCATATTTTTAATGACCTCTTGCTTTTTACATGGATCCAAGAATTGTGGATGTCATCCCACAATTCTTCTGGTTTTCAGTCATTGGTGTTCAATGCATCAAATCTATTCTTTAGATGGCCTCTGAATTCAGGAGGGACATATTCAAGGTTATATTTTGGCTCTTGTGGACTTTTTTAAATTGTCTTCAACTTCAAGTTGAACTTGCATATGAGCAGTTGATGGTCTGTTCCACAATCATCTCCTGGCCTTGTTTTGACTGAAGACATTGAGCTTTTCCATGTCCTCTTGCCACAGATGTAGTCAATCTGATTCCTGTGTATGCCATCTGGAAAAGTCCATGTGTATAGCTGCCATTTGTGTTGTTGAAAAAGGTATTTGCAATGAATAAGTTGTAAGTCTTGCAAAATTCTATCATGTGATCTCCAGCATTATTTCTGTCACCAAGGTCAATCTTTCCAACTACTGGTGATTCTTCTTTGTTTCCAACTTTTGCATTCCAATCAGTAGGCATAAGCAACACATCTTGATTGCATGTTTGGTCAATTTCAGACTTCAGAAGTTGATAAAAATCTTTAATTTCCTCATCTTTGGCTTTGGTGGTCAGTGAATAAATTTGAATAATAGTAGTATTAATGGGTCTTCCTTGTAGATGTATGGAAATTATCCTATCACTGCCAGCACTGTACTTCAGGAAAGATCTTGAAACATGCCTTGTGATGATGAGTGCCATGCCATTCCTCTTCAATTTGTCTTTCCTGGCATACTAGATCATATGATTGTCTGATTCAAAATGGCCCAAACCAGTCCATTTCAGCTCACTAATGTCTAGGATATCAATCTTCATGTGTTCCATTTCATTTTTGACAACTTCCAATTTTTCTAGATTCATACTTCATACAGTCCGTGTTCCGATTATTAATGGATGTTTGCAGCTGTTTCTCCTCAATTTGAGTCATGCCATGTCAGCACATGGAGATTCTGAAAGACATACTTTATCCACATCATTAAGGTTGGTTCTACTCTGATGAGGCAGCTCTTTCCCAGTCCTATTTTGAGTGCCTTCCAACCCATAGGGCTCCCTTCCTGCTCTGTGATATACATTGTTTCCAAATTATTCATAAATCTTCCCAGTAATGTATCAGACAGTGTTTCTCTGCTATTCATAAGGCTTTCTGTAGCCAATTTTTTTAGATGGATGGCCTCTTCTTTCTTCCTAGTCTGTCTCAGTCTGTAAGCTGCATTGAAACCTGTGCACCATGTGCAATCCTGCTGGCATTTGAAACACTGGTGGCAAAGCCTAAGCCTCACAGCAATGTGCAAGCCCCACAGGATGATAAACTGACAGATAACTTAGTCTCCCTTAGCTGTTGGAAACCTCTCCACCCTCCTCTTACCTAATTCCTATCTGGATCCTGCCACTATGTGGTCCCCAGGCCACTCCCTCCCTTTCCTGGCTCTAGGGACCTGGGGTCTGCCTGCCTCCCGCCCCTTACCTAGATCCTGCCACTCTTGCAATCCCCAGGGCCACTCCATTTTGCCTATACAATCTTTCAATATTGCAACTCATCTTAAATTTTTTCTTCACTTCTTTCAGCTTGAGAAATGCCAAGCATGTTCTTCCCTTTTGATTTTCTAACTCCATATCTTTGCACATTTCATAATAATAATTGAGTTTGTCATCTTAAGCTGCTCTTTGAAATCTTCTATTCAGCTCTTTTATCTTGTCATTTCTTCCATTTGCTTTAGCTACTCTTTGCTCAAGGGCAAGTTTCAGAGTCTTTGACATCCATTTTGGTCTTTTCTTTCTTTCTCATATTTTTAATGACAATAAAAGAATGAAATGGAATGCATAAAGATTGATATCCTAGGCATTGTTGTTGTTGTT
>NW_006921721.1:118763-127582 GCF_000298275.1 Orycteropus afer afer
CTAAGGCACTTGACTGCTAACCAGAAGGCTGGTGGTTCAAACCCACCAGCCACTCCTCAGAAGGAAGGTTGGGCAATCCTACTTCCGTAGTGGTACTGCCTCGGAAACCCAAGGTGGGGTCACTATGAGTCGTGTACAACTCGACGGCACATAACAACAACAACAACAATGCCTAGGATATCAATCTTTATGCATTCCATTTCATGTTTGATAACTTCCAACTTCCCTAGATTCATACTTGGTACATTCCATGTTCCAATTATTAATGGATGTTTGCAGCTATTTCTCCTTAATTTGAGTCATGCCATGTCAGCACATGGAGGTCCTGAAAAACTAACTTTATTCATATCATTAGGGTTGCTTCTACTCTCATGAAACAGCTCTTTCCCAGTCCTATTTTGAGTGCCTTCCAACCTAAGGGGCTCATCTTTCTGCACTGTGTTGGACAATGAGCTATTCATAAAGTTGCCCAGTAATGTATCAAACAGTGTTTCTCTGCTATTAATAACGTTTTCCTGGCCAATTTTGGAGAAGTGGATGGCCTCCTCCTCTTTCCTAGTCTTTCTTACTCTGTAAGCTGGATTGAAACCTGTGTACCATAAGCAACTTTGTTGGAGTCTAAAACACCAGTGGCACAGCCTCAAGCCTCACAGCAATGTACAAGCCCCAGAGGATGACAAACTGATAGGCAAGTTTGTCTCCCTTAGCTTTTGGAAACCTTTCTGCCTTCCCTTTACTTAATTCCTACCTGGAACTTGCCACTTTGTGGTCCCAGGCCACTCCCTCTTTTCCTGGCTCTAGGGGGCTTGGGGCCTAGCCTTGTCTCTCGCCCCTTTTTACCTGGATACCCTGCCACCCCAGAGGTCCCTGGCCTCTCCTGCTCCCTCTCTTTCCTGGTTCTAGGGGGCTTGGGCCTAGCCTTGCCTCCCCCCCCCCTTTTTACCTGGATGTCCTGCTTCTCTGCAGGTCCCCGGCCTCTCCTGTTCCTTCCTTTTCCTGGCTCTAAGGGGCTTGGGGCCTAGCCTTGCCTCTTACAGTTTAGGAAGTTAGAAGTCTAAGTTCAGAGTGCTGGCTCTAAGGGCTGGTTGGAGGCCCCTCAGCCTTGGGCTTCAGCTCTGCCTCTTGTTCCAGATCCACTGAAGCAAGCTACAGCCTTCTCCTCTGCTAGCTGCTGAGGCTGATGAACTCAAGATTGGCAGGTAAGAGTTCTGGTAAGATGACAGAATAGGCAGAAAGACTGCACAGACCCTCTTCAACAAAGAAAAGGGGAACCAATTAACACAGATACAGAAGATAATCCTGGACCTCTGAGCCTTGAAGGGAAGGATATAGAAGTAGACTAAACTCCAAGTAGAAGAAGAATTTGCATGAAAACACCAAAAAAGAAGACATATGGAGCTGCGGTCTGGCAGTGATCCTGATGGCACAGGCAGCTTGGATATTGCCGTGTGGTGGTAGGACCTAAGAGTTAACCTAAAAATCAGCCCTGCTACCCAGAGACTTCATGGAGGACTACTCTGGTGGCTGGGGAACAAAGGGGAAAGGAGCAAAGAGGAGGGCAGGCTGAGCTGTGGACTTTTTTCTGTCTGGAGGGCACAGCCATTTTGAATGTTTACAAGCAGCTTGACCATTTTGGCTATTTAAAGGGACAGCATTCTCCCAGATTCCAGGGACTTAAGAACAGGCTCCACTTGCCGGGAACCCCAAGGACATTCCGGACCTGGACGACTGGAAAGGTGCAACATTCCCCTTGTTACTCTTATATCCCACACCCTCTTGGTGAACAGAGGTGCAGCCATCCCTTACTCCCACCCACCTTCTGGGCCAGCAGGAATTCCATCCAAGTCTGTGTGCTCAGACGGAGCCTGGGTGCCCTACCCTGCCCTGCCACATTTTTCCCCCCTTTTTTCTGTTTTTTAATTTGTTTGTTTTTGTATGTTTTAAAACTACTACTATTATTATTACTTTTGTCTTTTTTACTATTATTCTATATTCTTCCCCTTCCAGGTTCTAGTTCTCAGTTTTTTATCTTTTTCCTGTTCCTGGTTGCAATTTTTTTTTTTTCTTTCTCGTGGTTAACCCTGTTGCTTGTTTTTCTTTTTGTGTTTTTCCCATTTTTTTTTCCTTCATTATTCTCCTTCTCTACCTTTTTTTCCTCTTACTGCCCTCTCCCTTAATATTGTGTCCCCCCCCCCTTTTTTTTTCTATTTTTGGTTACTGTTCTTGTGTGATTACACAGTGTGTGTTTTGTCCATTTGCTTTTACTTTTTGGATGGTTATTCAATTGTCATTTTTGTCTAACTGAGTGGAAGGCAGCAATAGTCCCCATACAACACAACTACACCCATACCTCCTACAGCTTCACTTACTGAGTGAGAGCCACTACTTCCTTCCCCACCAACAGGCCAACAATAAACAACCACCAGGAAAAGCCTGACTCACCCTTGGATGCTCTTCACAAACAGTTAACAGAGATCTAAATACAGCAACTCCACAATGTCTCAGAGACAACAGACCATCATAATCCACACAAAGAAGCAAGATAAAGTGGTAGAAACAAGGGAGCAGGATACAGACCCAGAACACATCCCTGAGGAAGAAGCAGTATTAGAACTCCCTGATAAGGAATTCAAAAGAATTATATTTAGGTATCTTCAAAGGATTGAGAGACAGACTAAGGAAAACACAGACAAGATTGGCAGGTAAAATGACACGATTCCAAGATCAAGAGGCAACACAGCAGGTCACTGGTTCAAGTCCAGGAACTGGAGATGAAGACTCTCGAACCAAATGCAGGATCCTTTCTATATATCCTGGAAGCAAGCCATACATTGAAGGCAACTGTCCTTTAACTGATTAACTGCTCATGGCAGATTCCACCATGGAGTTAATTACACAGCGTCCAATCTTATCATGGAGAATAACTATCTCCAGCTGTCAAACCTTGGCCCAGCAAAGTTGACACACAATCTTAACTACCACACCCTTCTTACAAAATTAAAGATGACTAAGATAGAAATATTGTCTTTTAGGAATACAAATAGAGGCAATTAAACTATATAAAAAGGAAAGCAAGGCAATGATTGATAGGAAATTCAGGATGATGGTTACTTTGGGTGGGGAAAGGCAGAGGGATAAGACTGGGGAGGCAACTAGAGGGTTAGATGTTGCTTATTGTCAAGGTCTTAGATTTTGCTTTAGATGGTGAGTTCATGGGTGTTTATCTATTTCTATAGATATACTATATTTATATCATATGTAATTATATCTAGTGGAAGAGGCCACTCAAGGACCATTGAGGAAACGTGTCATAAATAAACAAGTTATGATTAATCTTAATTGAATTCTATGCACCTGAGGTTACTTACCCACCCCCTCCCCCAATAATTGGGCTTGTCTAGGGAGGATCATGATTTTACCAACTGGTACTTATAGTTCACTTCTATTTTCACATGAGTCTGGAGTTGGAGGCATTTTTCCAAGAGTAACTCTGTGACTAGCTAACCTACCTAGACTAAACTTGAAGGTCCAGCTTGATCAGGACTTTGTGTGCCAATTTAGTTGGAAAGCTCAACTGATTGAAAAGAGAGGACTTGAAAGTTCACTGAATTAAAAAAGAATCAGCTCAGTGGATGGGAAAAAGAAAAAAAAAATGTTCCCATAGAAATGAAGGACATAAGTTGCTAGTACCCTCTTTGAGAGGTATTAAAAACAAATAAGTTTGGCAGGCAGTGGTAGCCAAAAGAAACTGCAAGCTTAAGAAAATAAATATTCATCAGACATTAGAGCAGGAGTTCAGAAAAAGGAAAAGAAAAACAAGTGAAAGAGAAGAGGAAAACTTAAGCTTCACTGCACATGGGTCATAATGTAATGTTTTGGCTATATTCTTCTTGGCAAACATTTCTTCTATCTCTTTTGGAAGTGATAAAATTGCTTTTCATTTTTAAAAACCAGTGTATTTCAAGTACCCCATATTCTGTAGTTAAAAGTCAGGACAGGGATAATAAGGTTTAAATTGTCCTTTAAAGACCTGGTTAATAATTTGTTCAGAAGAGGTGCTGACAGAGAACTCTGGGAGGCTTAAGGAGCACTGCTACTCAGAGAAGGGAACTTTGCCAATCCAAGAGTACTGGCTGTCATGATTTGAATTTGCAGGGCTTGACATCTTTAGTATTAGTAATTGGTCTTTAAGTGCATAGTTCATTTTTTATGGTAAGGAAAAGAATATGAAAAAAGATGTTCTTCTACTACTCTGTAAATAAAATGGGAAAATGTACTGAGGTGGCGTTCTTTAGAAAATTTGATTTCTTCTCATGCTTAGAAATTTTTCTATAGGGATAGTCATTGCTACTGTTTACATGATAAATTCCTACCCCTGGAAACTAAGCTCTGAAGTATTTACTATGCTTGAATAAAGTCACATATTTTTCCTTGTGAGTACAGCCTGTTCAGGTTTATACATACCATTGTGTAATTTCCCAAGCACTCTTTCCAGTTCAAAAGCCTGGAGCTGGGTGCATCTGCAGAAGTTGATATGAAAGGGTTCTACTCTTTGAAATACTTACTAAACAGATCAGTTAAAATTATGCCTCATTAAGAAGGAAAGTCAGGAATTTGCAGGGTTTGACAGCTTTAATAGATGTAACTGGAACTGCCTTCATTGTCACGAGACCAGAAAAATTGGATGGTGCCCAGCAGCCATTACTGAACATTTTGATCAAAGATTACATAGAAGAATCCTGATCAAAAGAAGGAAAATGCAGAACAGAATATAAAATCATCATGGATTCCAGACATTCTGGAGCCATAGATGAACTCCTGAAACTATTGCCCTGAGATAATCTTTAAACATTAAATAAAAAATTAAAACATTAAAAAATAAATAAATAAAAACTTAAATAAAAAAAGTCTTCTTAAAACCAGACAATTATTTAGCTTACCCAGAGCATTGTGCTCTTTTAAAAATTATCCATATGGGTGGTAAAATGGAAGAATAGGCAGACAAGCAACACAGACCCTCTTCAACAAAGAAAAGAAAAACCAATCAACAGAGATACAGAAGATAAACCTGGAGCCCTGAGCTTTGAAGGAACTATACAGAAATGGATTAGGCACCAATTAGTGGAAAAACCTGAATGAAAACAGTGAGTACAGAGATGGTCAGAGCTTCGAACTGTCAGCTTCTCTGATGAGACCAGCAGCCTGAATATTTCCAAGTAGTGTTGGGACTTGAGAATTGACCTAAAGATCAGCCCTGGTTACCAAGGGCTATAGGGGTGACTGTGCTGGTGGCCCATGACTAGGAAGGGAAACAGCACAGAGGGAGACAACCTGAGCTGTTGACTTTCTGCTGTCAGGAGGGTGCAGCCATTTTGAATGTCTACAAGTGGTGGCCATTTTGGATATTTAAAGTGACTGAGGGTACAGCCATTTTGAATCTTTACAAGCGGCAACCATTTTGGATTTTAAAGTGATAGCATTCTCATTCGGATTCCAGGGACCTAAAAATAGGCTCTGTTTGCCACGGTCTGCAGGGACATATGAGAGGCTGACAACAGGAAAGGAGACAGGTGGTGAGTGTACAAGTGCTCTCAATTAGCAAATAGAGGAGCACAGCTCAGTACCCTGCTTGTGTAGATAACATACAAAGAAAACAAAAATCATGGGCAAGTCATTCCAACATACAATCACCAATTAAATATAAACACAAAAATGTCACAATGGCTTGGACACAACAGAGCATCACAGTCCACACAAAGAAGCAAGATAAAACAGGAGAAACAAGGGAGCAGGATACAGACCCAAAACACATCCCTGAGGAAGATGCAGCAATGGAACTCTCTGATAAGGAATTCAAAAGAAATTCAACAAATTGAGAGACAAATCAAGGAAAACACAGAGAAAACCCTAGAACAATTTAGAAAGACAATACAAGAACAAAATGACAAAATATATGAAAAATTAGAAATGATAAAAAGTCTACACACAGAAATCCAGAAGATTAATATTAAATTTTCAGGGATACATAAGACATTGACTGGGCAAAGGAGCACAATTGAATCAATGGAAGACAGAATTAGGGAGATCGAAGGAAAATAACTGAACACTTCTTTGGAAAGGGATAAATCAGAAAAAAAGATCAAAACAAAATGAAGAAAGCCTAAGGTTCATGTGGCATACCATCAAAAGGAATAACCTACAGGTCATTGGAATTCCAGAACAGGAAGGGAAAAATGAAACCACTGAGAAAATTGTCTAAGATTTGTTGGAGGAGAACTTCCCTGATATGATGACAGATGAGAACATATCCATTCAGGAAGTCCAACGAACCCCAAACAAAAATCACCAAGGCATATCACCATCAAACTCATCAAAACCAAAGACAAAGAAAGAATCCTGAGAGAAGCACAGGAAAAATGAAAAGTTGTCTACAAGGGGCAACCAATAAGACTAAGCTTGGTTTTCTCGAGAGAAACCATGGAAGCAAGAAGACAATGAGATGGTATATAAAAACCCTGAAAGAAAAAAATTGCCAACCAAGAATTACATACCCAGCAAAATTGTCCCTCAAATATGATGGTGAAACAAGGACATTTCCAGATAAGCAGAAATGAAGGGAATTTGTTAAAACCAGACCAATCTTACAAGAGATGTTAAAGGGAATCTTTTGGACAGAGAACCAACAACAGCCAACAACAACTGACCATCAACACACATGATGATATAACCCAGAAACCAACCCAGCTATGGAGGTATCCAAAGTAAATAAGCCTACAAGATTGTAAACAGGGAACCAGAGACATCAATTAACAAATGAGGACAACTACAAACCAAAAAGGGAAAAAACTGTGTTGTTACAGAACTTCTAGATGCTAGGGAAGTCAAGACAACTGCAAGATAGAATGGACTGTTCTAAACTTGGGAGGAAAACTATAAATCATAGGGTAACCTCAAAGAAAAATGATAAACCTTCACATCAAAAATGAGGACCAGCATAAATATTCAGCAAATACTAAAACAATAACAATGAAGGAAGTGATAACATGATTCATAAACAAAACAAGCTCAGCATTGAAAATTATATGGAACAAAGAAACTGACACCACAAAAAAGCACATAACAAAAATGACAGCAACAAATTCATATTTGCTGATAATTACGTATCTGGCAAGGGACTTCTCTCTAAGATTTGTAGCAGAAGAGTGGATGACCAAACTATGGTACATACACACATAATGGAATGCTATGCAGCACTAAAGAATAATGTAGAGTCTGCAAAACACCGTACAATATGGAGGAACTTGAAGGACATTATGCTGAGCTACATAAGTCAATCACAGAAGGACAAATATAGTATTAGTTTGTTGTTGTGAAGGGTCAAGGAAAGGTTTATATATGGAGGGAAATGTTCTTTGTTGGTTGCCAGGGGTGGGAAGGGAGGGGAGGGAACACTGCCAAAAAATAAATAAATAAAAATACATTGACCCGTGTCACTTTGTTGTTGTTATGTGCTGTCGAGTTGGAACCAATTCATAGAGAGAAGGAAGGGAACACTGAAAAAAAAAATGCATTGACCCGTGTCACTTTAGTTTTGCGTATTTCACTGTACGTAAATTATATTTCAATAAAATGCATTAAAAAAATTATCCGTATGGGATCAAACCGACAACCAAACCAAAAACCAAACTCAGTTTGATTGAGTGGATTCCCATTCATAGCTACCCCCATAACATTTTCAAGACTGTAAATCTTTACAGAAATAGATTGCTTCATCTTTCTTCTGCAGAGCAGCTAATGGGTTCGAACCACTCACCATTTGGTTAGCAGCCAAATGCTTTAACCACTACATCACCAAAATAAAAAACTCAAACTCACTGCCATCAAGTCCCACCAGAGTTCCTTAAATTGACAATAGCAAATTGAAAGACAGATAGGAACTTTGGGAACAGTGAGTTTATGTTAGTGAGGGAAGAACAACTCAGAAAAGGAGGGGAGAAGGTAATCAGTGTCACTAAATTGTATGTGTAGAAACTGTTGGATTGGTGTACATTTTGCTGTGTGTATTCTGAACAACAACAACAAAAAAATAAAAACACAGAAAAAAAGAGTATGTTTTGTCAATGAATTTGGCTTTAATCACAAGAGGCTCCAAGAATAATGACATAAGAAAAGAAAAAGAAAAGTTTCTTTCTCTAGAATTTGAAGGAGGAATCCAAGACTAAGGGTGAGAAATTTGTCACATTAATAGCAGAATCTTAAAAAAGAAGAGACACATACAATGCATCTGATGAACGCAGAGACTTCCCTGCTCCTCCTGAGGCCTGGGTTCATTAAATACTACAAGGTCTTTCTGTAATCTTCTGTCATGCTCTAAAGTGTCTAAAATATTTAAAGAGTTCTTGTTACTGTGAAAAAATTACTTAATCAGAGAGTTCAGAAGATAGTGCAAAACACTTCTTTACTGTTCTCATCATGTCATTGTTCATTCCATAGGGTCCATCTTAAATAAATAGAAAAAGTCTCTTTTCCTTTTCTCTCCCCCCACTCTTTCTTTTGTATTCCTCTGTCCTTCCATGAAATCTGGGTTTCATCCTGCTTCCACCTCTAATGGCTAATGATAGGAAATCCATTCATCTCTTATGTCCCAGGTAAGTAGTTGCTGTTTTAGGTGCCGTCAAGTCAGCTCTAATTTACAGGGATCCTACGTACAACCATTGTTGTTGTTATATGCCGTCGAGTCAGCCCCAACTCATAGCAACCCCTCTTTGGGTTTCTGAGGCAGTATCACTACGGAAGAAGGATTGCCCAACCTTCCTTCC
>NW_006921721.1:130430-131390 GCF_000298275.1 Orycteropus afer afer
ACGGTGGCTGTGATGATGGGCTCAAGTATAGCAGGGATTGTGGGGCTGGCACGAGATCAGGCAGTGTTTCGTTCTGCTGTGCGTGGGGTCACTATGAGTCGGAAACGACTCGATGACACTTAACAATAACAACAACGTACAACTGAATGAAACATTGCCCAGTCCTACGCCTCCTCACAGTTTTTGCTATGTTTGAGTTCATCATTTCAGCCACTGAGTCAATCAGTCTCTATGAGGATTTTCCCCTTTTTTTGTCAACCTCTACTTTACCAAGCATGGTATCCTTCTGCAGGGAATGGTCCCTTCTGACAACATGACCAAAGTACATGAGACAAACTCTGGCCATTCTTGATTCTAAGGAGCATTCCAGCTGCACTTCTTCCAGGACAGATTTGTTCTTTCTTCTGGCAGGCCATGGTATTTTCAGTATTCTTCACCAACACCACAACTCAAAGGCATCAACTTTTCTTCAGTCTTCCTTATCCATTGTCCACCTTTCACATGTATGTGAGGAGACTGAAAGTATCTTGGCTTAGGTCAGGCGCAACTAAGCCTTCAAAGTGACATCTTTGATCCTTAACACTTTTAAGAGTTCTTTGGCAGCAGATTTGCCCAGTGTCATGTTTGATTTTACTGCTCTTTCTGTAGGTGTTGATTGTGGATCCAAGTAAATGAAATCCCTGACAACCTCAATCTTTTCTCCGTTTATCATGATGTTGGTTATTGGCTCATTTGTGAGGATATTTTTGTTTTCTTTATCTTGAGGTATAATCCATACTGAAGAGTGTAGTCTTTGATTTTCATCAGTTAAGTACTTCAAGTCATCTTCACTGTCAGCAATTTAGATTGTGTCATCTGCAATCACAGGTTGTTAATGAGTCTTCCTCCAATCCTGATGCCATGTTCTTCTTCATATAGTCAGTTTCTTGAATTATTTGCTCAGCATACAGATTGAATAAA
>NW_006921721.1:131970-133048 GCF_000298275.1 Orycteropus afer afer
GTCCTGATGTTACCAAACCACACAGCAGGCCATTAATTCAAGTCCATTGAAAGTCCCCAGGTTGGCAGAGCATGGCAGGCTGCTGAACAGCAACACAGCTACATGCAGGATTCAAGTGCGCCAAAACTAGAGACCATTCCCCAAGGCTTTTCCTTATATACAGGAAGCAGACCACATCCATCAGGTAGCTACTCAGCTGCTCACAGTAGATTTCACCATGGAGTTGATTAACAGTCTTATCATGGGGGATATCACATCCAGCTGCCCAGCCACTCAACCAGGCCCAGTCAAGTTGACACACAAACACAAAAACTTAACTACCACATGTGGTTAAAGGATACAACCCTGATGAACACTCTTCTGATTTTAAACCATTCAGTACCCCTTGTTCTGGTTAAATGATATATAGGTTTCTCATGAGCAAAATTAAGAGTTCTGGAAATCCTGTTCTTCACAATTTTATCCATAACTTGTTATGATCCACAATCAAATGCCTTTGCGTAGTCAATAAAACACAGGTAAACATTTTTCTGGTATTTGTTTTCAGCCAAGATCCATCTGACATCAGCAGTGATACTCCTCATTCCATTTCCTCTTATGAATCCAGCTTGAATTTCTGGAAGTTCCTTGTCAATATACTGCTACAACCATTTGTGAATTGTCAGCACAATTTTACTTCCATGTGATATTAATGGATAATAATTTCCACATTTTGTTGCATCACCTTTCTTTGGAATAGGCATAAATATCAGTAGAAGAAAACTATTTTTTGTGCCATCCTTATGGGGCTACTGTAGATTCTTAGATTCTTAGAGTAGAACATTGTCTTAGGCTGGGTTCTCTAGGGAAACAAAACCAGTGAAGCTTCTATATGTACTATAAAAATAAAAAAAACCAAACTCACTGCCATCGAGTTGATTCTGACTCATAGTGACCCCCACTGGGTTCCAGAGATTGTAAACGTTCATGGAAGTAAATTGCCCCATCTTCCTTCTGTGGAGCAGCTGGTGGATTTGAACTGCTAACCTTCTGGTTAGCAGCCAAATGCTTTATTCACTATGCCACCAGAGCTCCTTAT
>NW_006921721.1:133148-138638 GCF_000298275.1 Orycteropus afer afer
ATATATTTATCTCAAGGAAGCAGCTCATGTGGTTACAGAGGCTGGCAAATCTTGAATCTGTGGGTCAGACATCATGCTGGAGGCTTCTGACTACACAGATACAAGGGCTGACTACTCCAAGATCAGGTAAGACAGCAGGAGACCAAGAATTGGAGATCAGATGATGAGGAGCTACATGCAGGATCAAAGTGAGTAGAAAGCCAGAGAGCTTTGACTGCTCATAGCAGATCTCATTATGAACATGATTGTATTACATCATATCTCATCATGGGGGATGATAATATTATTACATAGTGGTCAAACTACATCATAACTGCCAAACCACTGAGAATCATGATCCAGCCAAGTTGGCACAACCTGAACCATCACAGTCCACACCTTGTCAACTTGTCACCTCTACACATCTCATTAAACCATGTGTAATCTCTAAATAAAGAAATTATAAAGTCATACTTGGGCCTAACATGATACAACTAACATACATGCAACTGAAAACACATTAGCCTCATTTTCATCTTATATTTTATAAGTGAAGAAAACAAAAATATTTGATGCACACATACAAGGAATACACCTAACTATTACAATCCTCATTTCTGCAATGCTCACATGGTCATAGCTGGTACTTAGAATTACCTTCTTCCACCATCCATTCTGTGTTCCCTTTTGCTCAGCAAGCACCACAGTGGGTTGTGACTCTTTGTGTGGTGGGGTGACACAAACCTTCATTCCTGAAGGGTCTGGCCATTAGTCATCATAATGGGTCAATGAGTCATAATTGGGTTCCTATAAACTCACTGTCCTTGAGTTGAATCCAACTCATAATGACCTCTCTTTGGGTTTCCAAGGTGGCATTTCTATGAAAGTAGATTGCTCAGTCTTCCTTCTGAGGAGTGGCTGGTGGGTATGAACTTCCAGTCTTCTGGTTAGCAGTCAAATGCCTTAGGCACTACTAAAGTTATCCATTAACTTTAAAATCACAAATATGGTAGTACTGAGAGATGTCCTAAGGAATCTCCTTTATTCCAGACATACGTTTTTTTACCTCCATTATATAATATCAATCCAATTTCTCCTTGGTAATCAGGTGAATTGTACCAACCAATATAGTAACTTCCTTCCTTCCCTGTTGATCCGGAGGTATGAGGAACGTAAAGTGGTCAAGTGGCATTCTTAACTTCCAGTTCAGTGTAACCAGTATTGTGTCTCCAGGTGGGAGTATTCCTCCCTTGGAACAAAACCCTCCAGACCCACAGAGCATTGGGTCACAGGGACAGGAAGTAAAAATTTTATGAGTGAGTCACTAGGAGTAATAGTGAGTGATGCTACTCCCATTTCCACCCCTTGGTTCCTGGGCCCATGAATCCAGGCTATTGGAGAAATAGTACCATAATGTTTTAGAGAATATACAGCCTCCTGGAGAACATTGCCCCAACCCTGCAAGGTATTGCCACATAGCTGGCATTGTAATTATATCTTTAGAAGGGCATTCTATCGTTCTATCAAGCAAGCTTCTTCAGGAGGATGGGGAACATGGTAAGATCAGTGAATTCCATGAGTGTCGCGGCCAGCACGACAATTCTAGAACAGGCGGTAAGAGAATGAGTTAAAAATGAGAGAAAAGTTAAAGGATGGGAATGGGAGGGACACTCAGAGCCATTGCAAAGCAGTGCCAATTTTATTATGATTATTCTCAAGTTTATATACAAGTTTAACATGGGAAAAGTGCACCATTCATATGTCATACAATCAATCAGAAGTTAATCAATATTGGGAAGAGTACATACATACACAATTGGCATATTAAAGTTTAAACTAACATTCCTGTTTCCAAGGTACCCAGGTCACCATGATGTAAGTTACCACAACTCAGGTCACCATAACCTCTTAAATTCTATTCTCATTCTTCTATACAATTATGTCCCCTAGAAACCTATGTTCCCTAGCAACTTATTCAGATTGGCTTCTGCATATTCTGGGTTCAATCAAAGGTTATGCCTCTTTTGCACCTGCTGTTTCTCTGAACAACACAAGGGAGAAAATGACTGATGGTGTCCTAAGAGCGGGGGCTCAACCTTCAGGGACACTTAAGAGCATCAACCCACAAGACTTAGGGCCCATCAGTCCTAGTCCTTATGGGGACACTAAAAGTATCAACCTATTTATGGGAGCCGTTGCTCAATTAGTCACTCACCATGTCCCAACAGTCCTTTAAGACTTAGGGCTCTCCACACATGAGCATGGGTCCATTGCTACAATTCATTTGCTGTGAAATGAATCGCTTGATCCAAGGTGATGCTTTGTGGGATACTATGAAGGTGGATAAGACATTCTATAATTCCATGGATGGTATTTTTGGCAGAGGCTTTGTGTGCAGGGAAGGAAAGTTCATATCTAGAGTAATGTCCATTAGAGTAAGAATAAAACATTTCCCTTTCCATGATGGAAGTGCTCCAATGTAATCAACCAGCCAACAGGTTGCTGATTAATCACCCCAAGGAATGGTTCCATATCGGGCATGCACTTATTGTTGGTCTCTGCTTCTGGCAGATTAGGCACTCAGCATTGGCTGGAGCCAAGTTGGCATTCCTTGGTTAGTGGAAGCCCATGTTACTGAGCTGATGCATAACCTCCATCTGTGCCACCATGGCCACTTTGCGCATGAGCCCACTTGGCAAAGACAGGAGTGCCTGGGAAAGAGAATGATTGGTTTCCACATCCTATAGCCTAGCACCTAAGGCACTTGACAGCTAACCAGAAGGCTGGTGGTTCAAACCCACCAGTCACTCCTCAGAAGGAAGATGGGGCAATGTACTTCCTTAGTGATACTGCCTCGGAAACCCAAGGAGGAGTCGCTATGAGCTGGGTCCTACTCGATGGCACATAACAACAACAACAACAACAACAACAACATCCACTTGATTGTTAAAATCCTTCTCTAATGAAGATACTCTTTGGTAACCATTCACATGAGACACAAATAGCTTCTTCACTTCTTTAGCCTGTTCAGAGAAGCCTACCCACATACCTCTTCCTCATACCTCTTTGTCACCAATTTTCAAATTATGTTCCTTTTAAGTCCTTGACCATCTGAGCAAACCATTGGCCACATCCCATGAACCAGTGTACAGTCATACATCTGTCCATTTCTCCTTCTAAGTAAAGTGAACAATTAGATGCACCACTTGAAGTTCTTCCCACTGGATTCCCCTTCACAGCCATCCTTCAGAGAGGTCCCAGGAGGGGCTGCAGTGCTGCCATTGTCCACTTTTAAGTGGTGTCTGCAGGACACCAGGAATAAGTTTTCTGTTCCTTGGTCAACTGGAAATAAGGAACTTCCTATAGGTGGTAGGTGCAGACTGAGAGAGAGAAGGTAATGTGACTTGAGTGGAGACCATGGGTATTTGGGCCACTTCCTCATGTAACTTACCTCTGCCTTCAGGTCCTGCTCAAGCTTGACCTCATATATACAACTTCTATTTTATAATGTTGCTGTGTATGTCTGACTTTATGACTCTGTGGGTCAGTCAACAGCCAGTTCATGATGGACTCCTCAGCCACATGGTAACTTGGTAGACCACAGTTAGGTGTTCAGTCTCTATGCCCAGTAGTAAGCCAAAAGCTGTTTCTCAAAAGGAGAGTAGTTATCTGTAGAGGTTGGCAGTGCTTTGCTCCAAAATTCTAAATGTCTACACTCTGATTCACCAATAGGAGACTACCATAGAAGCCAACCAGCATGTTTATTTGTCACTGATTACTTCAAACACCATTGGATCAGTCAGATCATATGGCCCAACTGACAGAGTAGCTTGCATGGAAGCCTGAAGTTATTGCAGAGCCTTCTCTTGTTCTGGGCCCCCATTCAAGAATAGTAGCTTTTCAAGCTACTTGATAAATAGGCCAGAGTGGCACACTCAAATAAGGGATATGTTGTCTTCAAAATCCGAAGAAGCCCACCAGGCATTGTAACCCCCTTTTAGTTGTGGTAGAGGCCAGATACAATAACTTATCTTTCACTTTAGAAAGAATATCTTGACATGCCCCTGGACCCTAGAAATTTTACAAGAAACTGAACTTCCAGAAATTTTACTGAGGTAGAAGGCTCCTGCTTCATCAGATCAATTTCTAGTATGCAAATATCTTAGCAATAAGTTTAGTCATTGATACTTCTTCCTTACTAGGTCCATTCATCATAACATCATTATAATTGACTGTGTGATACTTTATGGAAGGAAAGGAGATCAAGGTCTCTGCAGACTGAATTATGACATAGTGCTGGAGAGCCAACCGTGTTGAAGTTATAGGACCATGAAAGAATTGCTAGCCTTGACAGCTGAAGTCAAACTGCCTCTGGTGATCCTTTAAAAGTGGAATTGAGTAAAATGCACTGGCCAGATAAATGGCTGTGTAGTACAAGATGTATTAAATTGACAACAAATGAATGAAACCACATCTGGAACAGCATCTAGAGTCACTACCTGGTTCATTTATGATAATCCACTATCATTCTCCAAGATATTCTTTTTTTTTTTTTTTTTTACACAGGCCAAATACTCAAGTTAAATGGGGATGTGATGGAAATCACCATCTCTTTATCATTTTTTTTTTTTTTTAAATTGTGATTTGGGTAAAGATTTACAGAGCAAATTCTCTTTCCATACAGCAGTTCACATATACTTTGTCTCATGTCATTGACCACAGTTTACCAAAATGCAACAGCTCCCCTCGCACTTCCTCCCCATAGTTACCTCTTCCCAGTGTCCATCCCTCCATATACTCCTGCCCCTTGAGCTCTCTCCCTGTGCATAAGCAGCCCTTCTGTCTCCCATGATTGTTCTCTCCAAGGAGTGTATTTACTTGAGGTAAAAGTTCAACTCATATGCCTGTATTTTGTTTGGCTGGAAACCACAGGTGTGAGTTCAATTCCAGACATGAAGGGCAGCTAGGGGGCCATAGTCTCAGTGGTTCCACCAGGCTCTATTGCACCAGCCAAACCTGGTCCCCACCTTTTTTTTTTTTTTTTCCTCCAAATGATTTTGAGTTTTGTTCCACATTGTTCTCCCTCTCTATCCAGGATATCCTACATAGATCCCCTACCAAGTGTATGACAGTGGTAGCCGGGTACCATCTAGTTCTCCTGGTCTCATAGTTGTATAGGCTGCAGATTGGATGGTGTACCAGTTGGTAGGACTAATCGTTTCCATGAATTTTGGTTTTCTTCATTCTTCTTTGCTCCGGACGAGGAGAGACCCATTGTTACATCTAGATGGCAGCTTGTTAGCTTTTAAGATCCCAGTCAGTACTCGCCAAAGTAGGAGGTGGAACAATGTTTTGTATAGTATGTTATGCCAATTGAGCTTGATGTCCCCTGTGACTATGGTCCCAAGCCTACACATTCAACTACTTGGTCCCTCTGGGTAGCTGGCTGTGACCAAGCAGTGACCACAACCTTTCCTCTTGTCAGCTCTACTATACACCTGGGAATTCTGA
>NW_006921721.1:146733-147422 GCF_000298275.1 Orycteropus afer afer
ACTAGGACCTGGTAGGGGACGATTAATAATAATAATAAGGACAAAAGTATTAATAATATCAGTTGTTTAAAAACAGACAAATATAAGCAAACTAATCACCGGAAAAAAGAAAGAGAAAAAGAAAAATATAAAAATAAATAAAGAGAAAAAAAAAATCAGTGGAGGACAGGGCAGGGCACCCAGTCTCCATCTGAGCACACAGACTGTGATGGAGTTCCTGTGGGTCCAGAAGGTAGGTGGGAGTGGGGGATGGCCACACCTCCATTCACCAAGTGGGTGTGGGGTATAAGAGTAAATAGATGAATGTTGTACATTTTCAGTCTTTCAGGTTCTGAGTGTTCTTGGGGTTGCTGGAAAGCAGAACGTGTTCTTAAGCCCCAGGAATCTGCTAAAGTGCTGTCTCTTTAAGTATCCAAAATAGTCAAGCCCCTTTTTAAACCTTCAAAATGGCCATGCCCTCTGGATCGGCAAAAGTCCACAGTTCAGCCCACCTTTCTCTTCACCTTCTCTATTTGTTCCCCAGCCTCCATGCACAGTCCTCCATGCAGTCCCTGGTTAGCAGGGTGATTTTTAGGTTAATTCTTAGGTCCTACCACTACTCAGGAATCTCCAAGCTGTCTGTGCCTTCAGGATTGCTTAGGATCACTGCCAGACCACAGCTCCATATGTCTCCTTTTTTGGTATTTTCA
>NW_006921721.1:149156-179546 GCF_000298275.1 Orycteropus afer afer
TTTTCCCCAGTGAACAGCTATAGAAGGTTATAGATCCCTTTGGGGAAGACAGGGAGAAAGAGTAACAGTATAAATTTTTGGCAGTATAATGGGGTCCTTCTTCAATGTGATCTGACCTCCCCTTCAATCTAGAGGGTGTAGATCTGTGAACTGGCTCAAGTTTGGAAATTGGTTGCGGGACCATGACTGTCTATTTTGGTGATCAAGTTAGACCTAGAATTTTTCTGCTTATGTGAATCAAGTAAATGTTTAGTAGGTTGCCCAATTAGTTCACTCCTAGGGATGCCTTCTCTAAGTAGCCAATGCCATATCCATAAGAGTTAGACTATTCTGATTACTACTTTCACCCTTTTGTCCATTATGGTAACCATGCCTGTTCTGGTTACCTAGTGCCACTCTAACAGAAATATACCACAAATGGGATGGCTTGAACAAACGGGAGTTTATTCTTACAATTTGGAGTCTTTCAGTCCAAGTTCAAAGTGCCAGGCTCTAGGGGCTGGTGAAAGCCCCTCAACCTTGGGCTTCAGTTCTACCTCCTTCTCCCAGCCCACTGAAGCTGGAGGCTTTTCTTCACTCAGCTGCTGGCTGCTGAGGCTGACAAGTCCGAGGCTGACAAATCCAAGGTTGACAAGTAATAAGGTACAGTCCTGATGTTACCAAACCACATAACAGGCCATTAATTCAAGTCCATTGAAAGTCCCAAGGTTGGCAGAGCACAGCAGGCTGCTGAACAACAACACGGCTGCATGCAGGGTTCAAGCATACCATAAACTAGAGACCATTCCTGAAGCTGTTTCTTATATATAGGAAGCAGACAAATACCCAAAGCAGCTACTCAGCTGCTCCAATAGATTCCAGCATGGAGTTAATTACCAATCTCACCATGGGGAATAACTACATTCAGCTACCCAGTCACTCAACCAGGCCCAGCCAAGTTGACACACAAACCCACCTTGTCTTTGTTGATTAAGTGCTGCCACTTGGCCCTTATTATTATTGGGCCCAATCAGCCCCACTGTAGCAAGTTGTCTTAATGCAATTAGGGCAGTTCCTGCTATCAAATCTGATTACACACACACATGCATACAGAGAGAGATTTATCTCAAGGAAATGGCTCATATGGTTGTAGAGGCTGACAAGTCCCACATCTGTAGGTCATATTTCAGGCTGGAGGCTTCTCCTGATTCATGTAGCTACAACAGCTGACATACACAAATCAGTATGTCAGATGGCAGGCTGCCAGCTCATAGGCTGTGGAGGCCAACAAATTCCAAGATCAGCAGACAATATGGCAGGCCTCTGCCTCAAGTCCTAAGAACTGGAGGTCAGATAATGATGAGCTGTATTCAGGATCCATAGCAAGCAAAAAGTTGGAGAGTTGGAGGGCTTTTCCAGACTGTCCATACATATTGAATATAGGTCACATTCCTGAGAAAACAGCTTTTAACTGTTTGGTTGCTCATAGCAGATCTCCTCATAGAAGTGATTATGTTATATCATGGGGGATGACTCCATCATTATACAACTGCCAAACTATATCAACGACCAAACAACCGAGATTCATGGCCCAGACAAGTTGACCAACAACCATAACCAACACAAACATGTACAAACAAAATAAATCTCTCTCTTGCTACCTCAAGACACAACACCAAAATGTTATTGGCTCCAAACAAACTCCCCCACTGGAGAGGAATGAAGAAGATAAGAAGGACAGAAAATCCCATCCTAACCACATCTTTAATATTTTTTTTTTCTTAGCATAGTTGAAAATGGGTTTATACTGATTACTATCAAGAATCTTAACTCATAACTAGACAATGTGAGATATTTGAGTCAAGGTGGGAGGGAGGAGAATGCTATTGTCCTCTACATCTGGGAGATAGAGGAGCATGTATTTACTGCCAAAGAAAATTAGTAATGTATAGATGATGGAGCAAGATGATTTCTTCTGATGGCATTGAGCAATGTTCAGTGAGAAATTACAAAACCAGATCCAGAATTCTTGAATCAAGACACAAAAAGACTATTATGACTGCTATAAGAATTATACTCAGTCATTAGGCTGAAACCACTGAAAATTAGGTTCAGAAATTGATTCTTGCAGATTGCTGCTTTTAAGTGCCATCTGAGTTTGCAATCTTCATAAGATTTCTTAATGAAAGTAAGGATGTTGTTTTGTGAAGGACAGAATTCTGAAATTTGGAATGGGAATATATGAGAGGAGCAGAACAAGTATTGAAGGAAGAAGTTGAAGCTCCACTGAAGGAATTGGTGAAAAACAAGGCTTCAGGAATTGATGGAATACCCACTGAGATATTTCAACAAATGGATACCCTACTGGAGACACTCATTTGGTTATGATAAGAGATTTGGAAGATAGCTACCTAGCCAACTACTGGAAGAGATCCATATTTGTACCTATTCCAAAGAAAGGTGATCCCACAGAATGTGCAAATTATTGGACAACATCATTGATATCACATGCAAGTAAAATCTTACTGAAAGATAATTCAAAAACAGTTGCAGCAGTATATTGACAGAGAACTTCCAGAAATGCAAGCTGGATTCAGAAGAGGACGTGGAATGAGGGATATCATTGCTGATGTCAGATGGATCTTAGCTGAAAGCAAAAAATACCAGAAATGTTTACTTATGTTCTATTGACTATGCAAAAGCATCCGATTGTGTATATCCTAACAAATTATGGGTAACATTGAGAAGAATGGGAATTCCAGAACACTTGATTTTACTCATGAGAAACCTGTACACAGACCAGGAGGCTGTCATTCAAACAGAACAAGGAGATACTGCATGGTTCAAAATCAAAAAGGGAATGTGTCAAGGTTGTATCCTTTCACCACACTTATTCAATCTGTATGCTGAGCAAATAATCAGAGAAGCTGGACTATATGAAGAATGTGGTATCAGGACTGAAGGAAGGCTCATTAACAACCTGAGATATGCAGATGACACAACTTTGCTTGCTGAAAGTGAGGATGACTTGAAACACTTACTGATGAAGATTAAAGACTACAGTCTGCAGTATGGATTACACTTAAATAAAAAGAAAACAAAAATCCTCATAAATAGCCCAATAAACAGCTTCACAGTGGATGCAGATGAGATTGAAGTTGTCAATGATTTCATATTACTTGGTTCTACAATCAACACCAATGGAAGCAGTAGTCAAGACATCAGGTGATGTATTGCATTGAGAAAATCTGCTGCAAAAGACTTCTTTCAACTGATAAAGAGCATAGATGTCTCCTTGAAGACTAAGGTGTGCCTAACCCAAGCCATGGTATTTTGAATCGCCTCTTACGCATGTGAGAGCTGGGCAATGAATAAGGAAGACTGAAGAAGAGTTGATGCTTTTGAGTTGTGGCATTGGAGAAGAATGCTAAGAGTACCAGAGTCTGCTGAAAGGACTAACAAATCTGTCCTGGAAGAAGTGCAGCCAGAATGCTCCTCGGAAGCGAGAATGGCCAGACTTCATCTCACCTACTTTGGTCATGTTGTCAGAAGGGACCATTTCCTGGAGAAGGATATCATGTTTGGTAAAGTGGAGGGTCAATGAAGAAGAGGAAGGCCCTCAACGAGATAGATAGACACAGTGGTTGCAATGATGGGCTTAGGTGTAGCAAGGATCGTGAGGCTGGCACAAAACGAGGCAGTGTTTCGTTCTGCAGTGCATAGAGTCGCTATGAGTCAGAGACGAGTCGACTGTGCCTAACAATCTAACAACAAGTTGTTTTGTAATATACTCCAACTCATGACAACTCCATGTGTGCGAAGTAGAACTTCTCTAGGCCTGTCTTCCAAGGTGGGCTCAAACTACCAATATTTTGGCTAGTAGTTCAGCATTTAATTGTTTGTGCCACCTGTGGGGAATTTTATACCAAACTGAAAGGCTAAAATTAAAGACTCTTTATACTAAGTGTTAGTGAGGATATGAATCAATTAGAACTCTCAGACACTGCCAAGAGGAATGCAAAATAGTGTAATCATTTCAGGAAATGTTTTTGGCAGTTTATTGGTTTCCTGTGGCTACCATAATACAGAACCACAAACTCGGTGGCTTAAAAGCACAGAAATTTATTCTTTCACAGATCTGAAAGTTAGAAGTCCAAAATCAAGTTATCAGTAGGGTGATACTCCCTCTGAATGCTCTAGAGAAGAATCATTCCTTGACATTTCCAACTTCTGGTGACTCCAGATATTTCTAGGTTGTGGCTGCACCACTCCAACCTCTGCCTCTATCTTCACATGGTCTTCTCTTCCTCTCTGTGTCTTCTCCTCTTATGTTTTATGTCTTTTTCCAAATGAAGTAACATTCACAGAGTTCAGGTGTTAGGACATGGTCATTTATATTGAACACCTCTTATCTGATAGACACTGATCTTAGTCCTAGAGACAAAGCAATGAGTGTGACAGTCAATGTCATTGCCTTTATGGCACTTACATGTCAAAGAGAAAAGAAAAATAATAGACAAGTATTTAGGTTCTCTAGTGCTGCTCTAACAGACACACCACAAATCTATGTCTTTAACAAGCAGATTTATTCTCTTACAGTTTAGGAGGCTTGAAGTTTGAGTTCAAAGTGACAGCTGTAGGGGCTGAGTAAAGGCCTCTCGACCTTGGGCTTCAGCTCTACCTCTTGCTCCTGGCTCACTGAAGCTGGAGTCTTCTTTTAACTCTGGCAGATGTTGGCTGTTGAGGCTGACACATCCAAGGTCAACAAATGAAATGTCACAGTCCCAAGATCACCAAACAACATGGCAGGCCACTAGTTCAAGTCCAAACACAGTCCCAAGATCAGCAGGAAACATAGCAGGCTGCTGAATGAAGACTTGGCTACATGCAGGGTCCAAGCATGCCAAAAAGCTCTGAGACCTTTCTCAAAGCTGTCTTCTTATATACTGGAAGCAGACCATATCCCTAAGGCAGCTACTCAGCTGCTCCAGTAGATTCCACCATGGAGTTGATTACCAGTCTCATCATGGGGAATACTTACATCTAGCTTCCCAGTCACTCAAAACCAGGCCCCAGTCAAATTGACACACAATTTAACTACATCAACAAATAAATCAGTTGTCATCCAAGAAAAGACTCATCCCTGGAGCAAGCAGCTCTAAGATCAGCAGAACTGTTGGAAGGAACATGGGATGCAGAGCGGAGCTCTGGTAGCATAGTGCCTAAGGCACTTGACTGCTCACCAGAAGGCTGGTGGTTCAAACCCACCAGCCACTCCTCGGAAGGAAGGTTGGGCAATCCTACTTCCATAGTGATACTGCCTCGGAAACCCAAGGAGGGGTTTCTATGAGTCGGGGCCGACTCGACGGCAAATAACAACAACAACAACAACATGTCTCAATGGGTGGGGCCACAGTTCTTAGGTTTCAAAGAGTCAGATTTTTGCTAACTGGTTCTAGAGTTTGGGGTTGCTAATAAGGCATGCCAAGGAGATGGGGCTGCCATCCACAACTGAGGAGGTGGGACTGCCATGCTCAAAGGGCAGAAGAATGGGGCTTGCCTTGGGACAAGGGGATGGGTTTGCCACTCAAACTAGGAGAATGGGGTCAATCAAAGCTGAGGATGCAGAGTAGCCATTCCAGTGGGCCTGGAAGCTGAGGCTGAAGCCCAGGGCAGAGGGGCATCTACCCAGAATGCAGATACATGGCCAACACCCAGTCTGAAGGACAGATGGTCTCTGAGAACAGAGGTATTTTCAAGCCTTGAGAGCTAAAGTAAACTGTTCTGCTGGGCTTTGGACTTGCTTGGTGCCCATTATCCCTTCTCTCCCTCTTATTTCTCCCATTTGTAATGGAAATGTCTACTTCGTTCCTGATCTACCATTGTATTTCGGAAACATATAACTTGTAGTTTAGATTTCACAGGTTCACAGATGAAGAGAAATTTTACCCCAGGATAGAATACACTGGAAGTCTTAATCTGTGTTTGATTTTGATGGTTCAGAAGATGAGATTTTGGACTTAGAGTGAATTTAAGACTTTTGGGAATGATGCAGTGGGGTATGTGTTTTACATGTGTCAAGGACATGAACTTTTTGGGGCCAAAGTATGTCATGGATTGAATTGTGTCCCACCAAAATATGTTCAACTTGGCTAGGCCATGATTCCCAGTACTATGTGGTTGTCCTCCATTTTGTGTTCTGCCCTCATTTTGTGATGTGTTACAAATCTTCACTTCTACAAGTTAATGAGGCAGGATCAGTGAGGGGTGTGTCTTGAATCACAGCTTTACAAGAGGGTGTGACTCAATCATGCCCTTACTCAAGCCACACTGTTACTTAAGTCACACCTTACTCAAGTTACACCCTTGCTTGAATCACACTTTTTATCTTACAAAAGATAAAAAGAGAGAGAAGTGAACAGAGAGGAGAAGGACCTTACTACCACCAAGAGAGAAGAGCCAGAAGCAGAGCATGTCCTTTGGATGTTAGGTCCCTGTACTGAGAACCTCCTAGATCCAGGGGAATATTGATGCTAAGACACATGAAGATCTACAAGGAATACTGTGTTAGATTGGGTTCTCTAGAGAAACACAAAAACCAACAAAGCGTATATATATATATATATAGAGAGAGAGAGAGAGAGAGAGAGAGAAATTTATCTTAGGAAAATGGCTCACAAACGTATAGAAGCCGGCAAGTTCAGTCTCTGGAGGAAACGGGCTGGTGGCAGCCTTAGCTTCTGTAAGCGCAGAGGCCTGAGAAATTCAAGGCTGGCAGGCAGTACACTGGTTATTGACTCCAACGAAAGATGAATCCAAGATCTCCAGGCCTAGTGGTGGGCTGCTCATTCACGGAAGTTTGTAGTCAGCACACCAGGGTTCCAATCCCTCAAAGAATATCTCTCTTCCCAGGATGTCCCTGGATATCTTGGAAGCCGGCCACACCCCTAGGGAAACTCCCCTTGGGCAGACATGCCACTCAGAACACAGTCATCTGATCCCATCATGGGAACAACCACACAGAACTGGGGTCCAGCCAAGTTGACACACAGCTCCAACTATCACAAATACCAAACCCACAGATGCTGAAAGGAGACAAGGACCTTCTCCCAGAGCTGACAAAGTGAGAAAGCCTTCCCCTGAGCTGGTGTCCTGAATTCAGACTTCTAGCCTCCTAAACTGTGAGAGAATAAATTTCTGTTTGTTAAAGCCATCCGCTTGTGGTACATCTGTTATAGCAGCACTAGAGAACTAAGACATTGTACAACAAACAAACAAAATAGACTGTCCTAAGTGTGGCTCATTGTAACTAGACCATGTTTTAAGTCAGGGACTACCTTTATTAACTATTAATGTGAGATATTAGGAGAGTGTCCCAATCCGTAAGTGCTCAAAGCACCACTTGTCATTATTGTTTCCTGGAGAGGAACTGCCTGCACACACAGTAGCAATCTGGCTGTCCATTCTCCTGACTCCATCCTCTTTTCCAGTCACCAGCAACATTGCAAATTTCCAGTCATCCCCAGCCCACCTGTCTTTGTGTTGTCATTTCTGTCTCCCAATCTCATAAAAGCGTCAGCCTCCTCACACACTTCACTCTGTCCTTTGGAATTTCTGTCAATGACCTTAAACTCTCCATATACTACAGTTTTTTTCTTGCCTTAACTAGAACCTGGCTGTCCCCAAAGACACTGTGGCATTCAGCAGCCTTCCTGCTTGTAGTATCCAATTTCTTCTCCCTCCAGTAAACCCCCCAGCTCTTCTGATGATCAAGTTGTCTAACACCCTTGATGTAGCTGTTATTTACCTCTTTGACATGCCCCTCCATTCAGGAGAGAATTTAGCACTTAGTTTCCTGCCTTCCTCTCCCCCCAACTCCTGTCATACCATTCTCTCCAGTTCTCTGTGACATCATCATTGATTGGAAACACCTACCACCCATGTAGTTGAACCACTCAATATTCTGGCCTCTTAGGCCTTTAATTGGTGTGTCTTCAATGACCCTTTCCTCCATTCCTTCTCAGCCACCCACTCACATGGTCACGTTCTCAAGATCAGAATCCACCCCTAAAATATTTATTTCAGCATCTTACCCTCTGACCACCGCCTCCTTTCCTTCCAAATTACTTGCTCAGGTTCCTCCACTACTATATTTCTTCAACCGTATTAAAATCTCAAGTACCCTGGTCTCACCACTACCTGACTTTCATCAGCTTCTCCTTGTCCAGTTCAGCTTGTTCCAGGTTTTGGCTATTACAAATAAAGCTGCTATGAACATCTGTTTAAAAGTCTTTGTGTAGACCTATGTTTTTATTCCTCTTTAGTAAAGACCTAGAAGTGGAATGGCTGATTTGCAGGGTATGTGTATATTTAAATTTTTAAGAAACCGCCTATAGGTGCCTGGCTGCCATTGTTAACCACTCGGTGCAGGAGATCCTGGATAGAGTAGGAGAACAATGAGGAACAAAACTCAAAATCATAAAAAAAAAAAAAAAAAAAAAAAGACCAAGTTTGCTGGTTTGGTGAGACCCCTAAGACTGTGGCACCTAGCTATCCTTCAGGTATGGAATTTAACTCACTCCTATGGCTTCCAGCCAAATAATAGACATATGGACTGAACATTATTACATCAGGTGAATACACTACTTGGAGAGATCAGTCATGGGAGAACAAAAGGGCAATGATTGCACAGGGAGACAACTTGGGGGTGGGGAGTGGGAGTGCATGGGAGGGAAGGACACAGAAAAGAGGTAACTATGGGAAGGAAGTAGGAAGAGAGTTTTTACATTATGAAGAATTCTAGTCAATGTTATGAGACAAAATGTGTATGAACTGCTGCATGGAAATAGAATTTGCTCTGTAAACTTTCACCTAAATTACAATAAAAATAAAGATAGAAAGAAAGAAATTGCCTGTAATGGGCTGAATGGTGCTTCTCATTCCCCCAAAATAGGTCCATGTCCTAATACCTGAACCATGTGAATGTTAGTTCATTTGAAAAAAAAAAGATCTTTGCAGATGTAATTAAGTTAATTGAAATGAGATCATCCTGGAGTAACAGGGTATGCCCTCAATCCAATCACAAATGTCCTAAGAGATATAAGATACAAGAGGAGAAGACAGAGAGGAAGAGAAGACCATATGAAGATGGAGGCAGAGGTTGGAGTGATGCAGCCACAAGCCAAGAAACATCTGGAGCCACCAGAAGGTGGAAATGTCAAGGAATGATTCTTCTCTAGAGCTTACAGATGGAGCATTGCCCTGCTGATACCTTGATTTTGGACTTCTGGCTTCGAGATCTATGACAAAAAAAAATTCTGTGCTTTTAAGCCACTGAGTTTGTGGTGCTTTATTATGGTAGCCACAAGAAATTAATAAACTGCCAAAATATTTCCTAAAACTAGCATATCATTTTGCATCCCCCCGGCAGTGTATGAGAATTCTAGTTGCTTTATATCCTCACCAACACTTGGTACAAGGACTCTTTTCAATTTTAGCCTTTCAGTTGATTATAAAAGTATCCATGGGTGGTACAAACAATTAAATGCTCAACTACTGGCCAAAATGTTGGTAGTTTGAGCCCTTCCAGAGACACCCTAAAAGACAGGCCTGGCAGTCTGCATTGAAAACCCTATGGAGCAGTTCTACTGTGCACACAGATTAGAAGGCAACGAACAATAACAAATATGGATGAGAGGAAGAGATTGAATGAAAACAGTGAGCAAGGAGGCATGCACAGCAGCCATTTTGAACAACATTGAGTATAATGTATAAAGCGGTGTTTCAGTGTGGATTTTAATTTATATTTTCCTTATGACTAATTATGTTGAGCATCTTTTTTTTTTTCTTCTCCCGAGTTTCTGTTCAAATCTTTTGCCATCTTTTATTGGATTCTTTGTCTTTTTACTGCTGAGTAGTTCTTTATTTATTCTGGATATAAATCCTTTATCTGATATACATGTTGTGTTAGACTGGGTTCTCTAGAGAAACAAAACCAGTAAAGCTTATATAGAGAGAGAAGAGAAATTTATCTTAGTAAAATGGCTCACACACTTATAGAAGCTGGCAAGTCCAAACTTCTTGGATCAAATGTCAAGCTGGAGGCTTTTCCCAACTCTCACAGCTGCAAGGGCTGAGGAGCTCAAGGTTGGCAGGTAGTATATTGGCTGTTGACTCCAACGAATGACAAATCCAAGATCTCCAGGCCAAATGGTGGGTTGTTTGCTCTCGGACAGTTGTAGGCAGCACAACAGAATCCCAATCCACAGAATAATGTCTCTTTTCCCAGAATGTCCATGAATATACTGGAAGCAGGCCACACCCTTAGGGAAACTCCCTTTCAATGGATTGGCTGCTCAAAACATAATCATCTGATCCCATCATGGAAATAACCACATCACAACTGCTTAAACCACACAGAATTGTGGTCCAGCCAAATAGACACACAGCTCCAACTATCACACATGTTATGAATATTTTCTCTCAGTCTAAGATTTGCCTTTACATTTCCTTAACTGTGACCTTCAAAGAGCAAATATTTTAAATTTTGATGAAGTTCAATTTATCAACATTTCTTTTATGTCCTTTATTTGTGTGTGTGTGTGTGTATCTAAGAAAACTTTGCCTGCCTCAGGGTCACAAAGATTTTTCTCCTATATATTCTTCAAGAAATTTCATAATTTTAAGTTTTACACTTAAGTGTGTAATCCATTTAAAAACAAATTTAGTGTGTAATGTAAGGTAAGGATCAATGTTAATTTATATATATTTTTCTACATTTAGTCAAGGTGCAATTGGTAGAGAGACACCACATAGTAATTTTACCAGGAAAAGCATAATATAAATAATCACTAGAACAGGAACCAAGAGGAGCAGAAGATTGGTTAGTAAAAGATAAAGAAAGCCTCTAAATTATATAGGAATAGCAGATACAGAGGTCAACCACTAATCCTGGGGCTTAGATATGCCACCAAAGAAGGGCCCCACCCCCTTCAGGGCTGAGATACAGACTTTATTAAAGTGGGTATGGCCATGGCTCATTGGATACCAGAGAAATTTTCTAGGGTGCTCCGCAAGTGAAACTTGCTGCAAATAGGCCATTTGAGGTGGCAGAGTAATCCAGGCATAGGAAGGTGCTACACCTTTCAACTTGCTGCAAAGCTGCTATGTGGAGTGCTAGGGGAAGCTATTCACAGGGAGGTTCTATCCTGGCACAATTCTGCTGTGAAGCTGCCCAAGGAGGGCCAGGGGAAGCTGCCTATATGACACTGACCACTGAAGGCTTCTGGCCACTACATACAGCAAGATCCTAGCATGGCAGAAGCCACTGTTGCTGCAAGAGCCTGGTGAGAGAAGTGCATTGGAACTAGGAAGTGAAACCCTTGTTCCCTCCAGTATCCCTCAAAAACGTATCATCATGCCAGCAAGTATAGGATAAGTATTTACAATATTCTCTATTATCACAGAGCAGGTGATGAAAGATGGATTTGGAGCTGCGAGGCAAGTAGTTGGTAACTAATACAGTCCACCCCTTTGCCTTCCGTATACATCCTTCTACACACATTTAAGCCTCTGTAGAATAGTGAAACAACATTATGTTTCCACCTAACAAGATACAGCTATCCTTACAAGTGAAGAAGTTCTCACTCTCTTCCCAAAATAAAGAGATGCACAGTCCAAAACATATATATATATATATATATATACACACACACACACACACACACACACACACTCTGGCAGCATAGTGCCTAAGGCACTTGACTGCTAGCCAGAAGGCTGGCGGTTCAATCCCACCAGCCACTCCTCGGAAGGAAGATGGGGCAATCTACTTCTGTAGTGATCTGCCTCAGAAACCCAAGGAGGGGTCACTGTGAGTCAGGTCCGATTCAATGGCACATGACAACAACAACAACAACATACACACACACACACACATACAGAGAGAGAGAGAAGGATATTTATCTCAAGGAAATGGCTCAAGCCATTGTACAGCTGGCAAGTGCCAACTTGTTGGGTCCCATGTCAGGCTGAGGGCTTCTCCTGACTCATGTAGGGGCAAGGGCTGACAAATCCAAAATCAGCAGTCAGATGACAGGCTGCTGGCTCACAGGCTCTGACTAACAAATCCCAAGATTGCCAGGTAATATGATATAATTATATATAAATTAAGTTGTAAAGTTAACCTCTAATAACATATGTATAGTATAAAAATGTGAAGAAGAGAAGAAAAGGGTTAAAAAAAATGCCATCACATTCATTTCAACTCATAGTGACCCTATAGGACAGAATAGATCTGCCTTATAGGATTTCCAAGACTGAAAATCTTTACTGAAGTGGACTGCCTTATCTCTGTCTCTCTCCCATGGAGCTGCTGGTGGGTTTGAACTGCTGACCATTTGGTTAGCAGCCAAATGCTTTGGCCACTGCATCACCAGTGCTCTTAAGAAAAGGGTTGCCATATAGAAACATCCATACAACAAAGAAAATATATGTAAAGCTACTACACTCTCCATTTCTTTAATTGGCCTTGAAGGCACAAGTCATATCTATGGCTTCTTTCTTTTGCTACTCATTTTGTATTTTCCTCACCCTCTGCCAGAATATGGTGGATGTTTTTAATCTTGTGGAATGACCCTAGCCTTCATTCCCTAAAGTTCTGAGTATCAATTGTCTTGCTTTTTTTTCTTTTCTTTTCTTTTTTATGTTTGTTTTGCTTGTTTCTACTATTTTCCATTAACCTCTAGCATTGGGCATGAATATACTAAAAGGTGCTCCAGAATACCCCCTAACTTCCAAACATAGTCTTCCTTGCCCCTATTGAGTAGCAGCAATTCCATTTCCCCTATGTATCATATGGGAGCTCTGGTAGCATAGTGGCTAAGACACTTGCCTGCTAACCAGAAGGCTGGCGGTTCAAACCCACCAGCCACTCCTCGGAAGGAAGGTTGGGCAATCCTACTTCCATAGTGATACTGCCTCGGAAACCCAAGGAGGGGTCGCTATGAGTCGGGTTTGACTCGACGGCACCTAACAACAACAACATGTATCATATCGGATGGATGCATCTTTGGATATGTGGAGAAATGTGTTAGCATGTGTGCTAGTGTGCTTCCTGGCAGCCAAGATGTGAAACACAGTAGATGTGGAAGGTTATTGTCCTCTAACTTGTTCTGCTCCTCCCATATATTCCCATCCCAATTGTCTGGATTCTGCCCTTTGCAAATCAGTGTTCTTACTTTCATTAAGAAACCTTTGGAAGATTGTAACTTCACAGGCACTGGAAATTGGCAATCTGCAAGGATCAACTTAATCCAATTTTCAGTGGTTTCAGTCTAACAGCTGAGTGTAATTCTTGCAGCAGTCATAATAGTCATTGTTCTTTTTGTGTCTTGATTCAAGCAGTCAGGATATGGTTTTGTAATTTCTCACTGAAAATTGCTCAATGCCATCAGAATTAATCATCTGGCTCCAGCACCCCTGCATTCCTTATTTTCTTCAGCAGTAACTACATGCTCCTCCATATCTCAGATGTGGAGGGGAATAAAATTGTCCCTCACCCCACCTTGACTCAATAACCCATTCCAAATATCTCACATTGTCTATTTATGAGTTAAAACTCTTGATAATAAGTAGTATAAATCCATTTTAAACTATCACAAGAAAAAAAAAATATTAAAATGGTGATAGGATAGGATTCCTTGTCCATCTTATCCTCTTCATTCCTCTCCAGTGGGAGAGTTTGTTTGGAGCCAATAACATTTCAGTGCTGTGTCATGAAGTAGCGAGAGAGAGGTTTATTTTCCTTGTATGTGTTTGTGATGGTTAGGCCATAATTCTCAGAGGGTTGAAAGGGAGTTTTCTCAGGGATTTGGTCTGCATCCAATACATATGGACATTCTGGCAAAATTTTCTGGCTTTTTGCTCACTCTGGTTCCCACATCTGGCTTGTCATCATCTGACCTCCTGTTCTTAGGACTTGAGCCAGAGGCCTGTCATATTACCTGCCAATCTTGGGATTTGTTAGCCATAGCCTGGGAGCCAGCGGCCTGTCATCTGACTGCTGATTTTGGATTTGTCAGCCCTTGTCACTACATGAGTCAGGAGAAGCCCTCAGCCTGACATAGGACCCACCAAGTTGGCACTTGCCAGCCTGTACAATGGCATGAGCCATTTCCTTGAGATAAGAATCCCTCCCTCCCCCCCTCGCTCTCTGTATGTATATATGTGTCTTGACCTACAGCCTTTTTTATGAGTAACTGTTCACTGGGGAACAGGAAATCATCAGATTTTTTGGGCATTGCTTCACACTGACTCTTAACTGACACTAATTCCAGTAGACCCAAAATATCACTGAGGCTAATAAGTCAGAGTAGGGACACACACACAGAGACACACACACATATTTATACACACATATACATATATATTTATATATAAAAATGTGTGTGTATCTGTGTGTGTGTGTAAGTTAGAACTGATAGTGGGAATTGCCCTAATTTAATTAAGACATCTAACCACAATGGGCTGATTGGACCTGGTGGTGGCAGGGACCAGGTTGTGGCACTTAATTGGCAGAAACAAAGTAATCCATTATGATTGCCATAATGGAGGACAGGGTCAAAATACTAATTAGAATAGTCTGACTAGTGTTGACTTATAGCATTGACTACTAAAACCTGGTGTCCCTAGGCATGAACTAGATGGGCAACAATATTTACTTGATTTGTACAAGCAGGAAAATTCTAGGTCAAGTGAATGGCAGACTAACTTGATCTCCAGAACAGAGAGTTCAGATGGGCCCTAAATCAATTTCCAACCTTGAGCTAGTTTAAAGATACACACCCCTTAGTTTGAAGGGGAAGCCAGATGCATTGAGGAAGGACCCCACTACACTGTCAAAAATGTATGCTTTATTTAATCTTTCTCCCAGTCTTCCCCAAAGGGACCTATAGCATTTTTTCAAGAGTAACCATTCATCACTGGTGTCTGTACAAGATTAGCCTCAGCTGAGTCTATCCTTGGTCTAGAGTATACCTCTATTCACTTACCCCTGTCTGATCATCTCAGGTGTTTATGTGTTTATCTGTATAGCCTAGTGTTTGGTGTTAATGGCAATGTGGTATTGTGGACACATTGGTTGGTTTTAACATCTGTCATCTATCTCTTATGTGCACAGTTCAGTGTCCTCTCATTTCCCAATGTTATCATGGTGGTCATATATTCTTCCCGTATATCCTTCCCCCTACCCATGTCAGTGTGTAAGCCCCAACTAGCCCTAAATTAATCCTTCCCTTTCCCTCCCCATCCCGGAAACCTACTAGATGAGTTCCCTTTCCCAAGCAAACCCTTCTCTGTCTTTTTTACAGTAATGGGCTCATACAGTACTTGTCCTTCTGCAATTGACTTATTTCACATCTGGAGATCCTGGATCCTGGGAGGGAAAATGTGGAACAAAATCCAAAAACTCAATAATGACCAGTATTACTGGTCAGATGAAGTCTGATGAGACTCCCAATACTATGGCCCTGAAATACATTCGGCGCCTGGAATAAAACTCACCCCCAGGGGTGGGCTCTCAGCCCAGTGGTTAGCAAGATGTACACACAGACCACTCAACCCAGGATGCTGCACCCACACACTCAATGGTAATGCATCCCTTAAAGCAATAAACCAAGGGACACCAAAGGACCAACATTCAAACTGAGGAAATGCCGGACAAACAGAAGTGCATAATTATGAGGGGCACAGGGGGAGTGTTGCAGGATAGGGAGGGGAGGAGGCTGGGTTGGGGTTGGACATGGTGAATGGGGAATGAAACTAAATGTACGTGTGACTTTGAGTGTAAAACAAGCTCTTAAAAAAAAAAAAAAAAAAAGTAACCATTCACTGGGGAAAAGGAAATCATCAGACTTTTGGGGCATTGCTTGGCACTGACTCTTAACTGACACTAATTCCAGTAGACCCAAAATATCATGGAGGCCAATAAGTCGGAGTAGGGACACATGGAAGTCAAGTTATTCATGGAGTCAATTTTCACTTTAATCAGCTCTTATATGTATGCTTATTTCTCCACACTTTAACAGTATTAGATATTATTAAATTTTTCTTTGCCTATCTGATATCCAATTTTTTAAATATAAATATTTTGTTTTGTTGAGACATAAATATCTACAATTTCTACATGTACAATTCAGTGACATTGATTATATTCTTTGAGTCATGCAAACTTTCTCCTTTTCTGAGTTGTTTCTCCTCCATAAATTCACTGACCCCTAAGGTTCCTATCTAATCTTTCAAGTTGCTGCTGTCAATTTGATCCCACACAGATAGTTCTTAAAAGAGCATAATGTTCATGGCAGATATTTTTACTGGCTAAGCTAAACTACTATTTGGTTTTAAGGAGACTTCAAGGGATATTTTTGGTTTAAGTTCTAAGTTGTAAAGATTATCTAAGGGCAGTTGTTTCAGAGTTCATCTCCCTGACTCCAGAATGGGTTGCACATTCTTCTGGAAATGAGAGCTAGATGCCCCCTTAAGGATGGCAAAGGCACTCCTCTTCACATCATGGCCCACATGGAAAGTCTACAGGAAACTGTGCAAGTGGACTGGCTGTGCTCTAACACTGGCAGACCTGACACACTGTGAGGTGGGGTGGGGGGAGCCCTGAAGTGTCTGTCCTGGTGTCCTCTTCCCTCCCAACCCTATGCACCTGCACTACTGCCTCATTATTTCTGGTGTTGACTTGCTCCATGGGCATTTGAGCTTGAGACACTCCCATTCAAGAATTGGGCCAGTGAATTGAGCAAGTTTGTCAACTCTGTCAACCACTCTGTCACCAGCAAGAATAAAATATCACAACAGATTGATCACTAGTTTCCCTGGTTTTCATTCCCCATGCCCCAGCCATGTGACAATCCCCCCTGCAGTGAAGGGAAATAAGTCCTGAGAAGGAACATCTATGGCCTCTCTCCAGCAAGACCTTTGAAAGACTGTGGTGATGAGACATTAAGTTGCACTTTGGTTATCCCATCTTTATCCTGTTGATTATTTTCTTAGTTCTTAGTCCCTTACACAAAGACATTAAGTCTATGCTACTGAGCTGAGCTCCCTCAAGAACAGAGTTTTAGGTTTGGGGATTTGTTTTTACAAACAGTGTTTTAACAGTGCACTCTGTCCCTGACTGCCTAGCACTCTCCAGTTGACAAAGTTTCATATTCTCACCCAGAGAATGGGAGACATCATTCAGCCTGTCATACACACACACACACACACACACACACACACTTCTCTTCAAAAGTCCCATGTACCCAAGCCAAATCAAGTGTTGGTGACACCTCACATGCACAGTGCACAGTTACTACATTTCTGAACAAATATTTTGTGAAGCTTTTTCCAGGGTAGCTCACCTTGCCTTGGTTAAGGGGCACCTTGACTTCCCTGCTTGGTTTTTCTTTCCTCCACAGGTGATAGACACAATATGCCCCCCCCCACTCTCTCCATACAATGTCTTCTGTGTCTCTTCAGCTCTATATGGTTCAGGTAAGAGGAAGTTAGCAGTGCTGTTTGATAGGGAAAGTAGGACAAGTGCCATCTTTTCAAGAGGACCCCAGAGGGCAGCTGGAATATGGCAGAGCTGAGCAATTAGGGACATTGAGTTTGTCTCTAAAGTTGCTGTTAGCTGTTGTAGAGATGGCCCCTGACTCATAGTGACTCTACACAAAATGGTACAAAATTGTTCTCCAGTTCTGTACCATCCCCACTATCAGTTGTGGTTCAGATCATTGTGATCCATAGAAGTTTCACTGACTGAATTTTAAAGTAGAATGTCAGGTCTTTCTTCCTAGTCTGGATGTTCTACTGAAACTTGTGCAGTGTCCTAATAATACATAAGCCTCCACTGACAGATGGGTGGTGGCTGTGCATTACATGCTTGACTTGTTCAAGCCCAAGTCTCCTGTATGAAAGGCAAGAATTATACCCCTGAACCATCAGTGCCAGGAGGCTTTGTGTGAAGCCTTCAAGTTCCTACTTAAGGATCATACTAATTGGTATTGTTAATGAATCTCATGAAAGTATTTTTCCCCTTTCATTGTCTCTTTGTTAATTAATTCATTCATTCATTCATCCATCCATCTGTCCAGGAAACATTTACTGAGTACCTAGTTCCAGGCACTAGGGTAGGCTCTGGGGACACAAAGAGGTTCCTGCCCCATCCCAGAAGTAAGAGGGGATCTCATGAAACACTGAGACTACTGAGTTCTAATTATCCACCACAGAAGCCACCAGAGAAAAAGGGAAACCTCAATTGCTTAAAGATCTTGAGTTTATTCTAAGGCAGTGGTTCTCAAACTGAAGCATGCATCAGATTCCCCTGGAGGACTTGTTAAAATATAGGTTGCTGTATCCCATTCTAGAGTTTCTGATTCAGTAGGTCTGGAGTGGGGCCTGAGATTATGAATTTCTAACAAATTCTCCAGTGATGGTGATGTTGCTGGTTCAGGGACACACTTTAAGCACCACTTGTCTATGAAAATTATGCCAGGGCTGGTATAAAGAGATTGTCTCCCCTTCACTTGTTCTCCTTAACTAATGATCCCTATTCAAATGATAGCCATTGCTATTAGATGTTACTGGAAGGTTGCTGAAATGATGGGCTGTCTAGATAGGAAATTCAGATTATAACTTGTGGGGACTAGAAATGAGCTAACCCTTTGGCTGGTCCACATCTGGGGAAAGGCAATTCATTTGAGAATGATAAGCCACTAACTTCTTGAGTCATTAATTCTGCAAGCAAAGACAGCCCAGGAGAAGCCCCTTAAAGTTCTCACCTAGTTGGAGTCAGCATTGAATCTTTACCTGAAAGGGAAGCTACTGAGGCTAGCAGTGCCAACGCTAATTACCGGAACTGGAAAGGTCTGTATGCCCCAGATAACTGCCCTTATCTGCAGAAACACAGCTACAGAGATCCAATAACCAGAGGTTATCAGAGGTTCACTGTCATGTTTTTCTGAGAAGCTAGGCAGCTCTCTCTGTTTGTTGATTCAAGAAATTAATTCTACAATCTCCAGGCTCTTATTTAAAATTTTTTCTTATGGACGTACAAGTATTATTTTGTGTGTTCTCTTAGTCTATGAGAGGCACTCTGGTGGTGCTGTGGTTAAAGCATTAGGGTTTTAACCAAAAGTTCAGCAGTTTGAAAGCACAAGCTGCTCCACAGGAGAAAGATGAGGCAGTCTGCTTCCAAAAAGGTTTACAACCTTTGGAATGCTATGTGGCAGTTCTACTCTGCTATTGGGTCATTATGAGTCAAAATTGACTTGATGATGGCAGTGGGTTTGGTCTGGTTTGGCTTAGGGTATATGAGAGAGGAAGAGGAAGAAAGAGAAAGGGGGAGAGAGAGAGAAAGAGAGAGAGAGAGAGATGGGGAAACTCAAATTTAACTGCCCTTTTGGGTATAGATCAGTATCTGCAGGCACATGTGACCATCTGAGGTTCTTTATTACTTTGAATTTGCATCTGTCTTAATTTGATGATATACTTCTGAAAAATATGCCTTGACCACACACTGGAATCTTCTAGGGAACTTTAAAAAGTAATGATTCATTCTTAGAGGACACTGAGCTACTGTTAAGGGTTGTGGGAAAATTTGGAAATGGGTAATATGATGAACATAATTAATGTCACTGGATTGTACATGTGAAGGTTGTTAAAATGGCAAATGTTTTCTTATATACATAGTGAGAGAGAGAGACCATGTTAAAAAAAATAATAAAGTAATGATCCCAAGGGCCAAAGGTGGAACAATTTAAGCAACAAAATAAGTAAAGTAATATTGGATGATAACCTAAAGTAAAAATAAACATCTATGAATCCATACTGATAAAAATGATAGAATAAATAAGCAGAGAACAGAAAAATCTCCTGTGCAGAAGAATTCCAAATAATTTATGCAAATACTCTACTCTCAAGGAGGCAGGGCATCATTCCCCACTCCATAAGTGTAGGCTGTGCTTACTGACTTCCTTCCAAAGTGGAAGGGCAGAGGAAAGTAACTTTACAGTGGAGAAAACTCACAGCTACTACCTCAGCCAGATGATCAAGGGCAGTATCAATGGTGATAAGTCAGATTGATAGTATGTGCCCTTAATATGATGTGATGAAATGATTCTTTATCTCTGTAGTCTTCTTCACCCAGAAAACCAGAGCCGCAGTCTAATCGTTCCTGGGAAGGAAGGCTGGGCAATCCAGTTCCATAGTGATACTGTCTTGGAAACCCAAGGAGGGGATGTTATGAGTTGGATCCAACTTGATGCCAGTGAGTTTGGTTTTTTGAGTCTAATCATGACAAAAAAAAAAAGACAGATCCTAACTGAGAGACATACTATAATACTCTTGGCTAGTATTACTCAAAACTTCCAAGGTGATCAAAAACAAGGAAAGTGTGGACTTCCAGCAAGATGGTGGAATAGGCAGAGAAGCTACACAGACCTTCTTCAACAAAGAAATGAGAAACTAATTGAAAGAGATACAAAAGATAATCCTGGAACTCTGAGCTTTAAAGGGAAGGATAGAGAAGTAAATTAAATAGCAAATAGTTGTTGTTGTTAGGTGCCTTCGAGTCATTTCTGACTCATAGCGACCCCATGCACAGCAGAATGAAACACCACCCGATCCTGCGCCAGCTCCATGATCCTTGCTATACTTGAGACCATTGTCACAGCCACCATGTCAATCTATCTCATCTAAGGCCTTCCCCTTTTTCATCGACCCTCCACCTTACCAAGCATGACATCCTTCTCCAGGGAATGGTCCCTTCTGACAGCATGACCAAAATAGGTAAGATAAAGTCTGGCCATTCTCGCTTCCAAGGAGTATCTCAGCTGCACTTCCTCCAGGACAGATGTTAGTTCTTTTAGCAGTCCATGGTACCTTCAACATTCTTTGCCAGCACCACAACTCAAAAGCATCAACTCTTCTTTGGTCTTCCTTATTCATTGTCCAGCTCTCAAATGCATATGAGGCAATTGGAAATATCATGGCCTGTGTCAGGTACACCTTAGTCCCCAAGGAGACATCCTTGTTCCTCAGCACTGAAAGAGTTCCTTTGCAGCTGACCTGCCCAGTGCTACACATATCTGACAAGTGCCTTATCTCTAAAATTTATAGAAAATTTCAACACCTCACCACCAAAAAAAAACAAACAATCCAATTCAAAAATGGGCAAAGGACATGAACAGATGCTTCACTATAGAAGATATACAGGCAGTCAACAAACATATGAGGAATTGGTCATGATCATTAGCCATTAGAGAGATGCAATCCAAAACAAAAATGAGATATCATCTCACCCAGAAATAATAGCAAAGTTCAACAAGAAAGAAAATAACAAAGCTGGCAAGGATATAAAGAGATTAGAATTCTCATGCACTGCTGGTGGGGCTGTAAAATGGTATGGCCACAGTGGAAAATGGCATGGCGTTTCCTTAAAAAAATTGAAAATAGAAATACCACTGAATCAGCAATTCTATTACTAGGAATATAGCCTAAAGAGGTGAGATCCACAACTGGAATAGACATATGCACACCCATGTTCATTGCAGCACAATTCACTATAGCAAAGAGATGGAAAGAACCTAAGTGCCCATCAACAGATGAATGGATAACCAAACTATGGTCCATTCACACAATGGAACATTAAAAAATAACGAAGAATCCAGGAATCACCTCATAATGTGGATGAATTTGGAGGACATTATGCTGAGTGAAATAAGTCAGTCACAGAAGGACAAATATTGTATGAGTCTATTATTGTAAAAAGTCAAGGAAAGGTTAATACAGGGCAGGAAATTCACTTTGTTGCTTACTGGGGATGGGAGGGAAAGAGAGAGAAAATTTCTGGCTAGTTAAGAGTCACATGTTGATTTGGGTGAAAGGAAAGGTAATATAGCAAAAGTGTGTGGCTAGCACAATGACAATAAGTAAAAGGAGGACAAAGAAATATGCACAAAAGATACAGACAACACAATGGCAATAAGGAAAAGGAGGACAAAGAAACATGCACAAAAGATACAGACAACAGGGGAAAATACTATTACATGCAAATACTGCATTACCAGTGGAAACAAACACTAGGTTATGGATAAATGCATAGACAGGTGAGAAGATCAGGTGTGGGTAGGCAAATAGGAATATATCCAAGACTAAGGATAGATTTGGCTGAAGATAATTTACCTATGTACATGTGCTATAAAATTATCCACATATGTTATAGAAGTAATAGAGGACATAGTTGGAGTAGCTTCTCAAAGACAACCAAACACCTTGAGGGAGAGAGTCATTGGGCCTGTGGGCTCAAGACCACAGTCTTGGGGGACATCATGCTCAATCGGCACAACATAACACATAAAAATCTTGTTCTACATCCTACTTTGATGAGTAGCGACTGGGGTCTTAAAAGCTTTCGAATGGCCATCTAAGATGCAATTATCGGTTTCCTGTCATCTGGAGCAAAGAAGAGTGAAGAGAATTGGAAACATTTGGAAACAATTAGTCCAAAGACATGATGGATCATGAGGACCTCAGCCTTTACGACCCTGAGACCAGAGGAACTAGATGATGCCCAGCTATCAATGCTAACCACTCAGAAAGGGATCAAAATTAGAGATCCTGTAAAGAGTGGGAAGAAAAATGTGGAACAAAGTTGAAAAACACAAAAATGACCAGAATTACTGGTTGGATAGAGACTGCTGGAACCCCAAAGGCTATGGCCCCAAGTTATCTTTCGGGCCTGGAAATGGACTCACTTCATGGATTAGCTCTCAGACCAACAATAGAACGACCTACAAGTAGAACACCTACTCAGGGAGATGCACCCATCGACCCTAGGGAAATGCACCTCTCAGATCAATCAACTATGAGACATCAGAAGGGCAGCATTCACACAGAGAGAAAGCTGGACAGACAAGAATGCATAGATAAAAAGGGCAAAGGGAAGGGGTAGTCACAGATAGATGGGAGGAAACTGCTCTGTGATTGTGGATTATAATCAGGGATCAATCAGAAAAAAGATCAGAAGAAAATGAAGAAAGCCTAACATTTGTATGGAATATCATCAAGAAGAATAACTTATGTGTATTCAGAATTCCAAAACAGGAAGAGACAAAACCACAGAGAAAATGGTCAAAGATTTGTTGGAAGAGAATTTCCCTGATATGATGAAAGATGAGAATATACCCATTCAAGAAGTTCAACGAACCCCAAACAGTATAGACCCCAAAAGGAAATGACCAAGACATATCATATCAAACTCACCAAAACAAAGACAAAGAAAGAATCCTGAAAGCAACACAGGAAAAATAAAAAATTACCTTCAAAGAGTAACCAATAAGATTAAGCTCTGACTTCTCAGCAGAAACCATGCAGGTGAGAACACAATGGCATGATATACATAAAACTTTGAAAGAAAAAAATTTGCCAACCAATAATTATATAAACAAACAAAACGCAAACTCATTGCCCTCAAGTTGATTTCAACTCACAGTGACCCCTTCTTGGGTTTCCAAGGTGGTATCACTACAGAAGTAGATTGCCCAACTTTCTTTCTGAGGAGTAGCTGGTGGATTTGACCACCAGCCTTCTTGTTAGCAGTCAAATAAAAATTGTCCCTCAAATATGATGGTGGAATTAAGACATTTCCATATAAGTAGAAATTAAGGGAATTTGTTAAAACCAGATGAATCTTACAAGAAATGCTAAAGAAAGTCCTTCGGATGGAGAACCCACAACAGCAAACAATAACTGATGATTAACACACATGATGACATAATCCAGAAACAAACCCAGTTATAGAAATATCTAAAGGAAAATAAGCTTACAAGACTATAAACATGGAAGCAGAAACATCAATTGGTAAATGAGGACAACTACAAACCAAAAAGAGGGAATAAATAGTGTAGTTACAGAACTTGTAAATGGTGAGGAAGTAAGAAAATTGCAAGATAGAACAGACTGTTCTAAACTTAGGAAGAAAATAATAAATCACAGGGTAACCTCAAAGAAAAATAATAAACCTTCACATCAGCACGAAAAAGAGAGCAGGCATAAATAATTAGCAAATACAAACAAAGGAAATGATAACATGATTCATAAACAAAATGAGCTCAGCACAGAAAAGTACATGAAATAGAGAAACCAGCAACATCACAAAAAAACACATAACAAAATAACAACAACAAATTCATACTTGTCAATAATTACACTAAATGTAAATGGATTAAATACACCACTCAAGAGATGGAGAGTTGCAGATTGGATATGAAAATAAAGCCTATCAATATGCTGTCTATAAGAGACACACCTGAGAGACAAAGACAAAAATAGACTAAAAATCAAAGTTTGGGAGAAGATATGTCAAGCAAATGGCAACCAAGAAAGAGCAGAAGTGATAATATTAATTCTAATCAAATTGACTTTAAGACAAAAACCACCATATGAGACAAGGAAGGACATTATATAATGATTAAAGGATCAATTGAACAAGAAGATATAACCATAATAAATATCTACGGACCCAGTGAAAGACCCCCAAAATACATTAATCAGACTTTAAAAGAGTTGAAAAGCCAAACAGATGACTCCACAGTCATAATGGGAGACTTTAATATACCACTTTCTTTGAAAGATAGAACAACTGGAAAGAAACTCAATAAAGATATAAAAGAACTAAACAATACAATAAACCAACTTGACTTTATAGACACCTACAGAACACTTCACCCAAAAATAGCACACTATACATTATTTTCCAGTGCATGGAATATTCTCCAGGATAGATATGTTAAGCAAGCCTCAATAAATTTAAAAACATTGAGATACTGCAAAGCATCTTCTCAGATCACAATTCAATTCAATTAGAAATCAACAACAGAAAGACCCATGGAAAAAGAGCAAACACATGGAAACTGAATAACACCATCCTTAAAAATGACTGAGTAATAGAAGAAATAAAAAATGAAATTAAACAATTCCTTGAATCAAATGAGAATGAAAACACAACATACCAAATTTTTTGGGACACAGCAAAAGCAGTGATCAGAGGACAATTTATAGCAATAAATGGACACCTCAAAAAATAAGAAAAAGCCAAAATCAACACTTTAACTCAACATCTCTAACAATTAGAAAAAGAGCAACAACAGCAAAAAGCCTACAGTCACCAGAAGAAAAGAAATAATAAAAATTCTAGCAGAAATAAATTAAACAGAAAATAGAAAGACAACTAAAAAATATTAATCAACAAGACTAGAAGTTGATTCTTTGACAAGAGGAATAGAATTGACAAACCACTGGCAAACTTAACAAATGAAGAGAGGGAGAAGATACAAATAACATGAATGAGAAATGAAATGGGCAATATGACAACAGAACCAACAGAAATAAAAAGAATATATCAGGGTACTATGAAGAACTGTACTCCAACAAATTAGAAAATCTCTGGTAGCATTGGGCTTAAGGCATTGACTGCTAACCAGAAGGCTGGTGGTTCAAACGCACCAGCCACTCCTCGGAAGGAAGATTGGGTGATCTACTTCTGTAGTGATAGCACCTCAGAAACCCAAGGAGGGGTCGCTATGAGTCAGATCAGACTATAGCAGTGAGTTTGAGTAGAAGAAATGAACAGATTTCTAGAAACATGCTACTTACCTAAATTAACCCAGACTGAGGTGGAAAATTTGAACAGCCTCATAACAAAAGAAGAAATCAAACAAGTCATAAATAAATTACCAACGAAAAAAAGCCCTGGCCCAGATAATTTCACAGAATTCCACCAAACTTTCAGCGAAAAACTGACACCAATCCTACTCAAACTACTCAAGAACATAGAAAAGGATAGGATCCTTCCTAATTCATTTTTTGAAGCAAATATAACCTTGATACCAAAATCAGGTAAAGACATCACTGAAAAGGAAAACTACAGACCAATATCCTTCATGAATATAGACTCAAAAATCTTCAGCAAAATTCTAGCCAATAAAAAAAAGTCTTAGCCAACAGACTCCAACAACATATCTATCTATCTATCTATCTATCTATCTATCTATCTATCTATCTATCTGTCTGTCTGTCTATCTATATATCATGACCAAGTGGGGTTCATACCAGGTATGCAAGGATGGTTCAACATTAGAAAAACAATCAACATAATCCATCACTTAAGTAAAATAAAGGAAAAGAACCACGTGATCCTATCAATCGATGCAGAAAAGGCTTTTGATAAAATCCAACATCTTTTCCTGATAAAAACTCTCAGAAAAATAAGAATAGAAGGGAAATTCCTCAACATAATAAAGGGTATATATGCAAAACCAACAGCCAACATCATTCTCAATGGAGAGAGATTGAAACCATTCCCCTTGTGAAAGGGAATCAGACAAGGATGCCTTCTATCACCACCTCTATTCAGCATTGTGTTGGACATCCTAGCCAGGGCAATAAGGCAAGAAAAGAAAATCAAAGGCATCCAAATTGGTAGAGAAGTAAAACCATCCCTATTTGGTGAAGATATGATCCTATACATAGAAAACCCAAGAGACTCAGCAAAAAAACTGCTGAAATTAATTGAGAGGTTTAGCATAGTGGCAGGATACAAGATCAACATACAAAATCAGTTGGATTCCTCTACACCAGCAAAGAGATTGCTGAAAAGGAAATTAGGAAATCGATATTATCTACAATAGCTACCAAAAGGATTAAAAAAAAAAGAAAGAAAGAAAGAAACAAAGAAACTTGGGAATAAATCTTACCAAGCACACAAACGACCTATACAAAGAAAACTACAAAACACTACTTCAAGAAAATATAAGAGATCTACACAAATGAACATACCATACTCATGGACAGGAAGATTGAACATTGTGAAAATGTCAATACCACCCAAAGTGATCCCAATACAGATTCCATCAACATTCTTTAAGGATATGGAAAAATCAGTCATTAATTTTATATGGAAAGGAAAGAGATCTTGGATAATGAACACAATATTGAAGAAGAGCAAAGTAGGAAGTCTCAGTCCCAGATCTCAAAACCTACTATACAGTCACAGTTGTCAAAACAGCCTGGTATTGGTACAATGACAGACCTATAGACCAGTGGAACAGACTTGAGAACCCAGAAATAGATCTATTAATCATGGTTTCCAGCCAAACAATAGACAGGCATATAGGGTGAACATTTACCCCAGGTAGATAAACTCCTGAGAGTGATCAATCATGGGAGAACAGAAGAGCAGTATTTGCACAGGGAGATAGCTCAGGGGCAGGAATGCATAAGAAAGGACACAGGGAAGAAGTAACCACAGGAGGAAGTGGGAAGAGAGCTATTACATTATGGGTGTTGCAGTCAATGTCATGACACAAAATGTGTATGAACTGCTGTATGGAATATGAATTTATTCTATAACCTTTAACCCAAATCACAATAAAAATAAAAATTAAAAAAGATAAACAAAACAAAAAAAGTCTAAGAAACTGTTACAGGCAAGAAAATTCTAAGGAGACATAACCACTAAATGTAATATGGTGTCTTGGAGGAGATCCAGGAACAAAAAGGGCATTAGGTGAAAACTAAAGGAACTCTGGACAAAGTATGGATTTTGGCTACTGATAATGTACCAACATTGTATCAACATTTGTTCATTAGTTGTGACAAATGTCTCATACTAGTCTAAGATGTTAGCAATGGGGCAAACTGGGTGTGTGGCATATGGGAACTCTGCACTATCTTCACAATTTTTTATAAATCTAAAACCATTATAAAATAAAAAGCTTGTTTTTGAAAACAGTATTGATCCCCTCACCCTACTTCCCAGAGATTCTGATTTAAGTCTAGAGTTTGGCCTGGGCATTAGGGTTCTCCCTGGGTTATTTAATGGGCAGCCAGTGGTGAGAATCATACTCTAAATTTTATTTAAAGCAACTTGGCAAGTGAGAGTATTCTTTCTTTGCCCCTTTCCTCAACCTCAAACTATTTTCCTTTGGTTCCGTACAAAGAATATTGTTCTTGTATTTTCTTGAATAGTACTGTATTTTCTTGGAAATTTTATTAAGAAAGGTCATACATTTAGTGGCTGAATAAGATGTTCCTATTTGGTCATTTGAGAAATTACATTCTCGAGAGATGAGTATTTTCCTATGGGAATACCCTTTAAGAACCAGTCTGAGTTTTCAAGTACTATTATCTGTTTTGACTGTGTTACACACCAAGAGTTAGTAAAAGACAGATTGTGTTGGGTATACACAAAGGCATACATGAAATAGGGCGCTATGGCAGGCTTTTAAGAAGCTATGTTATATTGTTTTGTGTTTTAGTTGAAAAAGTAATGTATGAACGTAGTTGAAAAAGTTCAAAATGGTGCAAAAGTGTACACTATGAAGAGCAAGATTCCAACTCACTCTAAATGCCTGGTGATATTTAAAGTATTTAACCAATATGTTGTGAGCACATTCATAAGCAGTAGCCTCCATAAATCCCAAGTTTCTTTCCCTGATCAAAACTACTCTCAACAGTTCCACACATGTTGTTGTTGATTGCTGTCAAGTCAAATCCCAACTCACAGCAACCCCTTGTGTTACAGAGCAGAACAGCTCCATAAGGTTTTTTGTTTGTTTGTTTGTTTGTTTTTAATCTGAAATCTCAATGGAATCATATCATCAAGCCTTTGTCCCTGTGGTGGTTAAGTTTGTGTGTCAACTTGGCTAGGCCTGGTTGAGTGGCTGGGCAGTTGGATGTAGTATTCCTCATGATGGGAATGGTAATCAACTCCATGGTGGAATCTACTGTGAGCAGCTCAGTAGCTTCTTTGGGTATGTGGTCTGCTTCCCATACGTAAGAAACAGCTTTGGGAATGGTCTCTAGCTTATGGGATGCTTGAACCCTGCATGTAGCCATGTTGTTGTTCAGCAGCCTGCCATGCTCTGCCGACCTTGGACTTTTGATTAATGGCCTGCTGTGTGGTTTGGTAATATCAGGACTGTGCCTTTTTACTTGTCAACCTTGGACTTGTCAGTCTCAGCAGCCAGTAGCTGTCTGAGTGAAGAAAAGCCTCTAGCTCCAGTGGGCCGGAAGCAGGAGGCAGAGCTGAAGCCCAAGATTGAGGAGCTTTAACCCAGTCCCTAGAGCCTGGCACTTTAAACTTGGACTTAAAGCCTCCAGACTATAAGAGAATAAACTCCTATTTGTTAAGGCCATCCCATTGGTGGCATATTCTTGTCAGAGCGGCACTTGGCAATCAGAACAGTTCCACAGTGCCAATGGGTGGGTTCAAATATTCAAACTTTATTAGCACTCTACTGTAAGTACATCCTACTTTGGAGTAGTAACTGGGTCTTCAAAGTTTGTAAGTGGCCATCCCAGGTGCAACTACTGGTGTCTCCATGTATGGAGCAAAGAAGAGTGAGGAAAAGCAAAGATGCAAAGAAAAAAGTCCAAAGAACCAATGGACCACATGAACCCCAGCATTCATAACCCTGAGACCAGAAGATGGTACCTGGCTAACACTGCTGACTTCTATGAAAAGGATCACAATAGGAGGTCCCAGACAGAGTGGGAGAAAAATGTGGAACAAAACTCAAAATCATAAAAATGACCAGGCTTGGAAGAATATCCCATGCTCATTGATAGGAAGACTGGACATTGTGAAGATGTCAATACTACACAAAGTAATCTAGAGATTCAATGCAATCCCAATCCAAATTCCATCAACATTCATTAAGGACATGGAAAAATCAATGAATAATTTGATATGGAAAGGAAAGAGTATGGATAAGCAAAGCACTACTGAAGAAGAAACACAAAATAGGAGGTCTTACACTCTCAGATCTCAAAACTTACTATACAGGCACAGTAGTCAAAACAGCTGGTATTGGTACAATTATAGACACATAGACCAGTGGAACAGAATTGAGAGTCTAGAAATAGAACCATCCACCTATGGACAGCAGATTTTCGACAAAGTGCCAAAACCCATTCAATGGGGAAGAGATAGTTTCTTCAACAAATGATGCTGGCAAAATTAGATATCCATCCACAGTAAAAAGAAACAAGATCTATACCTCACCCCATACACAAAAACGAACTCAAGATAGATCAAAAACCTGAAAGTAAAACCCAAAACTATAAAGCTCATCAAAGATAAAATAGGGGCAAATTTAGAACCTATGTTGTTGTTGTTAAGTGCCATCGAGTCATTTCTGACTCATAGCGACCCCACGCACAGCAGAACGAAACACTGCCCGATCCCGCGCCAGCCCCACAATCTCTGCTATACTTGAGCCCATCATCGCAGCCACCGTGTCAATCCATCTCGTTGAAGGCCTCCCCCTCTTTTGTAGACCCTCCACCCTACCAAGCATG
>NW_006921721.1:182355-185274 GCF_000298275.1 Orycteropus afer afer
TTCCTAGTCTGTCTCAGTCTATAAGCTGGGCTGTTACCTGTGCACCAGGTGCATTTCGCTGGGTTTTAAACACCAGAGGCTCAGCCTCAAAACTCACGTCTACATGTCACCACAGTAGGACAAGCCGACATACAAGTTTGTCTTGCTGTTGAAGACCTCTCCTATCACCCCTACCTGGGTCTCTGTGGCTGACTGTTCCTCTGTCTGTCTTCCTGGCTTTTAATCCCCTTTCTCCTGCTGTTCTGGCCTGCTGCTTTGGGCATCCCTGCGTTGTCTCTCCTCACCTGTATCCCTGGGGCTTAGAACCTATAATAGAAATAAATCATCAAGCATAACCCAAAATGCACAAACAGTAGAAGAGAAACTAGATGGCTGGGAACTTTTTAAATTAAATTCCTATGTGTATCAAAAAACTTCTTCAAAAGAGTAAAAAGGGAACCTATAGACTGGGAGAAAATATTTGGCAATGACATATCTGACAAGGGACTTATCTCTAAAATTTATAGAAAACTTCAACACCTCGACATCAAAAAGATGAACAATCCAATTTAAAAATTGGGAAAGGATATGATCAGACACTTCACCAAAGAAGATATTCAGGTAACCAACAAACTCATGAGGAAATCCTCATGATCATTAATTCATTAGAGAGATGTAAGTCAAAACAACAATGAGATATCATCTAGCTCCAGCAATTGTAAAAAAGTTCAGCAATATGCTGGCAAGGGTATGGAGAGATTGGAACTCTCATATACTGCTGGCAGGGCTGAAAAATGATAGAACCACTGTGGAAAACAGTATGGCACTTTCTTAAAAATTGGAAATAGAAATACCATTTGAATCAGCAATCTCATTACTAGGAGGAATACATGCTAAAGAAATGAGACCCAGGACATGAATAGATATATACACACCAATGTTCATTGTAGCACTATTTACAATAGCAAAGAGATGGAAACAATCTAAATGCCCATCAAGATATGAATGGATAGCCAAACTATAGTACATACACACAATGGAATACTATGCAACATCAAAGAATAATGAAAAATCAGTTAACTACCTCATAACATGGATGAACTTGAAAGACATTATGCTGAGTGAAATAAATCAATCACAGAAAGATAATATTGTATTGTTCATAATTGTAAAAAGTCAAGGAAAGGTTTACATGGGGAAGGAAATTTTCTTTGTTGATTAAAAGGGATAGGAGGGGAGTGGAAAATAGATGGATAATTAAGAGACAGTTTTGATATGGATAAAGGGGTTTAAAAAGTAAAATAAAAATTAAAAAAAGAAATAAGTTTAGCCATTAAAAACCAAAAAACCAAATTCACTGCAGTCGAGTTGGATCCAACTCATGACGACCCCTCCTTGGGTTTCCGAGGCAGTATCACTACGGAAGTAGATTGCCCAACCTTCCTTCTGAGAAGTGGCTGGTGGGTTTGAACCGCCAGCCTTCTGGTTAGTAGTCAAATGCCTTAGGCACTAGATAGTTTTTGAAACTAGATTATGGGCACATGGGCGTTCATTATACTAATCTTTTAATTTTATTTGAAATGTTTTATAATACATTTTTGAAATAATAATAATAATAATAATAAAAGACCAGACTTACTGGTCTAATAAGAGACTGGTGGAACCCCTGAGACTATGGCCCTTAGATACCCTTCCAGCTTGGAACTGATTTCACCTCCTCTGGCTCAACTTTCAGCCAAATGATATAGAAGTCTGAAAGGTGAGAAATTCACCACTTGTCTGTCAGTTTGTTGTACTATGGTGTCTTGAGTGTTTCTGTGAGGCTGGAGGCTATGACACCAGTATTTCAAATACCAGCAGGGTCACTCATGGTAGACAGGTTTCAGTGGAACTTCCAGACTAAGATTGACTCAGAAGAAGGAAGGGATCATTCACTTCTCAAAGAATTGGCCAATTAGAACATTATGAATAGCAGTGAAACACTATCTGATCTATTACTGGAAAACTTTATGAATAGCACTAAAACATTGTCCAATATTGTGCTGGAAGATGAGCCTCTCAGGTCGGAGGGCACTCAAGATACGACTGGAGAAGATCTGCCTCTCAGAGTAGACCTAACCTTAATGAAGTGGATGGAATAAAGCTTTGGGACTTCCATTTGCTGATGTGGTATGGCTCAAAATGAAAAGAAACAGCTGCAAACATCCATTAATAATTGGAACACGTAATGCACAAAGGTGTGAATCTAGGAAACTTGGAAGCTGTCAAAAATGAAATGGAACACATAAAGATAGATATCCTAGGCATTAGTGAGATAAAATGTACTGGTTTGGGCCATTTTGTATCAGACAACCATATGATCTACTATGGCAGGAATGGCAAATTGAAGAGCAATGGTGTGGCATTCATTGTCACAAAGAGGGTTTCAAGATCTATCTTGAAGTACAATGCTGTCAGTGATAGGATAATATCCATATGCCTACAAGGAAGACTAGTTAATGCTATTATTACTCAAATTTACACACCAACTACCAAAGCAAAAGATGAAGAAATGGAAGACTTTTACCAACTTCTGCAGTCTGAAATTGACTGAACATACAATCAAGATGTGTTGATTATTACTGGTGATTGGAATGGAAAAGTTGAGAACAAAAAAGAATCACTGGTAGTTGGAAAATATGGCCTTGGTAATAGAAATAATGCTGGAGATTGCATGAGAGAATTTTGCAAGACCAACAACATATTCATTGCAAATACCATTTTTCCAACAACATAAATGGCAGCTATACCCATGGACTTCACCAGATGAAGTACACAGGAATCAGATTGACTACATCTGTGGAAAGAGGCTATGTAAAAGCTCAATATCTTCAGCCAAAACAAGGCCAGGATGATGCACCCACATACTCTACGGTAATACATCCCTTAGAGCAATAGACC
>NW_006921721.1:187574-209348 GCF_000298275.1 Orycteropus afer afer
AAGGATTGTGAGGCTGGCACAGGACCAGGCAGTGTTTGGTTCTGTTGTACATGGGGTCGCTATGAGTCAGAGCAGATTCAACAGCACCTAACAACAATATGGTGAAAAATAACACCAGGGAAGTATGCATTCATTAGAATAACTAACCACAGGACATCAAAAGAGCAACATTTGCCGGGGGATAAAGCTCAAAAGGCAGGAAGTGATAGGAAAGAAGGACAAAATGAAATGGTAAACACAGGGAGGAAGTGAGAAGAGTGCTGTTTTTTGTTACATTGTGGAGATTTCAATCAGTGTCACAAAACAAAATATGTGTGAATTATTGAGTGGAAAGTCTGTTTGCTCTGTGAACTTTCACCCAAATCACCACAAAAAAAAAAAAGAAAGAAAGAAAATGACTCTTTTAAAAAAAAAGACTAGACACTTTGGTCCTCTACCATCCCTATATCCCTGTCCCTGGGTAAAAACACCTACCAACCAGGACCCACAGAAACCCTGGTTCTGGAATATTCTTTCCCCCTCCCCAAAACTAACTTTTTTCCTTTGAAAGTTGTCCGCTTGCAATAAGTTGTGGACCTACTTCTCCTTCCTGGCTGGCTCCCTGTGTGTCTTTCTTTCCTTTTTACAGGCCTTGCCTGGCTGTCTTCTTTCTGCTTTCTAACCCTTACTAACCGTCCTTCCTGGTTCCTTTCACACCAGGCTGACTGTGGAGAAGTGTGTTTGGCCTTGTATCCCTATTTCTTTTCCTAAAATGAGAGCAAAATGCTTTCCCCATTTAAAGGAAAATATTATAATGATCGTTTCTATGTAGTTTTATATCACTTAAGACAACATTTTCCACAAACTGACACTTAAATAGTTTTTGGCAAAGATATTGTGATTATTCAGATGAACATTAATCTAAAAGACTGTTAAGCTGGGTTCTCTAGAGAAGCAAAACCACTAAAGCTTAGAGAAAGAGAGAGAAATTTATCTTAGTAAAATGGCTCACACACTTACAGAAGCTGGCAAGTCCCAAGTTCTTGGATCAAACATCAAGCTGGAGGCTCTTCCTGACTCACACAGCTCTAGCGGCTGATGAGCTCAAGGTTGGCAGGCAGTTTACCGGTTGTTGACTCCAATGAATGACTGATCCAAGATCTCCAGGCCGAATGGTGGATTGTTCACTCACGGACAGTTGTAGGCAGCACAAAAGGATCTCAATCCACAGAAGAGTGTCTCTTTTCGCAGGATGTCCATAAATATATTGGAAACAGGCCATACCCCTAGGGAAACTCCCTTTCAATGGATTGACTGCTCAAAATATATACGTTCAATCTCATCATGGGAATAACCCACATCACAACTGCTTCAACCACTCAGAATTGTGTCCAGCCAAGTTGACACACAACTCCAACTATCACAAAGATCAAATAATTTAAAAACATAGCCTTTTGGGGAAAATGCTTTCAATATATTGTCTAGTTGAAAATGGCAGGAGTTGCATGTACAGTTAATACCAACTTTTAAGAAAATAATTCAGAAGACTAGAAAAACATACAGAGCAATATAGCTCATTACAAACAATTAAGAAATATAGAGAAAGATAAAGAAGAAAATAGAGAATATTCTTCATTGTGCCACCAAAAATAACCTGTATTAACAATTTCATATGCAAGGGTAAGTATATTTATGACTTTATAAATATATAGAGATAGACAAATAGATGATAGATAATAGATAGATAGATATGTGCCACCAAGTTAACTGCAGCTCACAGTGACATACAACAGAATGAAATGTTGTCCAGTCTTGTGTCATACTCACAAGTACCCAAATGTTCAAGTCCATCTTTGTGACTATTATGCCAGTCCAACTCACTGACAGTCTCTCTTGCCCTCTCTGACCCTCTGCTCCTCAGAACAGCATGCCCTCCTCCAGCGATTAATCCAGCGATGTGTCCAAAGTAAGCAAATCAGACAATATTCTGCTGTGATCAATAAAGTTGTTTTTAAAAAAAAAAAAAAATGTGTTTTAGGTGAAAGTTTACACGAAATTAGATTCCCATTCAATAATTTATACACAGATTATTCTGTGACATTGGTTCCAATCCCTGTAATGAGTTGGCACTCTTACCTGCCTGCCTCATTTCCATCCATTCAGTTTCCCTGCCTTCTCATCTTTGCATTTGTGTCAGTGTTGACTGTTTGATCTCATATAGTTGATTGTTTAAAGGAATACTTTCCTGATGGATGTTATTGTTTATTTTATAGCCTAATCCATTATTTGGCTGAGAGGTGACATCCTGGAGTAGCTTCATTTCTAGATTAAAAGTCTATCTGAGGGCGATAGTCTCAGAGAGTCCTTCAGTTTCTAGCATTCTGGTGAGTCTGGTCTTTTTAAGGAATTTGAGCCTTATTCTACATTTTTCTCCCAATTAACCAAGACCTTCTATCATGTCCCTGGTCAGAATGGTCAGCAGTGGTAAGCAAGCATCATCTAGTTCTTCTGGCCTCAGGCTAGAGGAAGCTGTGTTTTATAGGGGCCATTAGTCCTGTAGACTAATTTCTTCCTTGAGTCTTTGGTTTCCTTCACTCTTCTTTGCTCCAGTTGGGAAAAGACCAATAGTTGTATCTTAGATAGCTGCTCTCAAGCTTTTTTTTAAAAAAAAAAAAAAAAAAAACTTTTTATTGTGATTTGGGTGAAATTTTACAAAGCAGATTCATTTTACATTCAACAGTTCGGACACATTTTGTTTTGTGACACTGGTTACATTTCACACAGTGTAACATCTCAGCTCCCACTTCCTCCCTTTGGTTACCCTTTCCCTGTGTCCTTCTGGCCTTTGCTTTCATGCCTCCCTACCTCTTTCCCTGTGCCAATGCTGCCCTTATGATCTCCCATGGTTGATTGTTCTAAGGAGTACATCTCCCTGGTGTAGGTGTTCACCTCTTAGCCCTATCTGTTGTGTGGCTGAAAGTCAAGCCATGGGAGTGAGTTCAATTCCAGGCCTGAAGGGTGACTCAATGCCATAGTCTCAGGGGTTTCATCAGTCTCCATCAGATCAGTAAGCTTGGTTTTTGTTATGATTTTGAGTTTTGTTCCACATTTTTCTCCTACTTTCTGCAGGATCTCCTGCACTGATCCCTTTTTGAGTGGTTGGCATTGGTAGCCAGCCACCATCTATTTCTTCCGGTCTCAGAGCCATATAGATTGAAGTTTTCACTGTCCATTAGTAACTTTGGACTAACCATTTCCATGTATCTTTGATTTCTTCACTCTTCTTTGCTCAAGCTTTTAAGACCCCAGGTGCTACTCACCAAACTAGGAAGTAGAACATTATCTTTGTGAACTAAGTTAAGCCATTGGCCTTGTTGTCCCATAAGACTATAGTCCTGAGCTTTCAAACTCAGTAAATTCAACCCACAAAGTGTTTGGATATGTCTAGGAAGTTTCCATAACTGTGCCACTTATTTACTTTATTGTATATATAAATGTGTATGTAGCACAAACATGTATATATATATATATATATATGCCCACAAATATATCTATATATGCATATGTATGTATTTCCATACATCTTCCCACACCAATATAGAATACATCTCCGCCTGTGTAACCACTCACATATTTTTTTGCTTGTTCTTACTGTTGTTGCAAAATTGTACATGTTATAGCATTTACTGGACTTGTGTTTTATTCTTTCATCCCTTTCAATGTCTTCATTTACTTTGCCCAAGTTATGCTGACTTCCCCCACATTGTATATTGCCTTTCCTATCACCAGAATCAACATGTGTCTACTATATAGTAAGTGATCCCCCTCTCCCTCTCACCCATTCCTGGAAACCATCAAAGAACATTGCTTTCTGTGTGTATATCTATTCTTGAATTCTTATAAAAGTGCTGTCATGCAATATTTGTCCTTTTGTGTTCACATATTTCACTCAGTATAACATCCTCCAGATTCATTCATGTTATCTTTTGTGGATTCATCACTAGATTTTATTGCTGTGAGTGATTAATAAGGTTTTCATTGGCTTACCAGGCCTTTCTTCCTAGTCTGTCTTAGTCTGGAAGCTGTGCTGAAACCTTTCCATAGTGGGTGACCCGGATGGTATTTGGAATAACAGTGATGTAGCTTCCAGCATCATAGCAATATGCAAGCCACCACAGTACAACAAACTGGCAGATGAGTGGTGGATGTATATTTTTAAGGGACCATATTATACATGTTAGATGACCAACTTTTTTCAAATTAATCCGTATATACAATTATTATAACCTACCTTTATTTTGATGAAGCCAATCTCCAGTTAAACGGTATGTAAGTAGTTTCATTAAACTGTGAGCTCCACCCGAACAGCACTGTCTTGATCACATAGAAGCATCCATACCGTGCTCCCAAGGTCTGCATTCCAGGACCGCACGGACTCAGTAGCAGGAGTGTGGAGGCCTGTATAGAAGCTCCCTTCTATCCCTTCTGGCACATGCTTGTCTGCATATGTAAGCCCAGGAGTAGGGCATGCTATTTGGAGAAATGGACTGTTTTGTATTCAAATTAATGAAGAAAGTTATATTGCTTTTACTTGTAAAATAAATAATATATATCTCTTTCCAAAATTAATACATAACATTTCTTGGCCTTTTTTTGTTTTCTTTTCTTTTGTTTTAGTAATAGCTTTATTGATATATAATCCTCATATCACACAATCCACTCATCTAAAGTGTACAATTCAATTATTTTCAGTATATTCACAGATTCATGTGACCATCACCACATTTTGGAACACATTCATCACCTGAAAGAGAAACCCTGTACCTTTTAGTGGTCATCCCCATTTCCATCCAACCTCCCCAGCCCTAAGCAACCACTAATCTGTTTTTGTTTCTATGAATTTGTCCATTCTGGACATTTCATATAAACAGGATCAAATAGCATGTGACCTTTGTGTCTGATTTCTTTTGCTTAGCATAACATTTTTAAGGTTCATGCATGGTGTGGCATGCATCAGTACTTTGTTTCCTTTAATTGCCAAATAATATTCCGTTGTTGTACATACCATGTTTTGTTTATTCATTCATCAACTGATGGATATTTGAGTTGTTTCCATGTTTTGGCTGTTGTGAATAATGCTGGTATGAACATTCACATATGAGTTTTTGGTGTGGACACGTGTTTTGTATTTCTTGTGTATATCTTAGAAGTAGAATTGTTGGGTCATACATTAACTCTATGCTAACTTTTTGATGGATTGCCAGACTGTGAATAAGGGTTTTGAGTTTTCTGTATCCTCATGAGTCATTCTAGAGGATGCGAATTAGTATCTCATTGTGGTTTTTATTTGCATTTCTCTGATAACTAATTATATAAAATTTTATAATCAGAACAAAATAAGTGCTATTTTAAAAAAATAGTAAAAACAACTATTCTTCTTTAGGTAACAAATTCTCTGTGTCTCATTGTTCTCTGACATTCTGTGACCTGTACTTCAAATTGTTTGTATTTTTTTTAACTACTTGAGATTTTACTTATGTAAATTGTCCTGTATTGCATTTAATTTTCTATAATGTTGGTTGCTTTGATGGAGATTTTTTACCTGAGTGTATTACCTCAATGTGGCTTTACTATTCTCTGTAATAGGATTTCACCTTCCCAACTAATGACTGACACTCTCCCCTCTACATGTTAGAACTGCCAACACAGCACATTCACCTTCTGACCAACTTGAGCTCAGTGCACCCAAGAAGGCCACTCTCAGAGAGCAGAAGACAGTGATGTCTGACAGAAAATGACACATGTCTGAAATCCCTGTGGCTATGCCCAAGTGACTCCATCAGGAGTAGCAGATTCCTGGACATTATGGTGAAACAACAATAATACAAAAGCAGTGTGATGCTGGTCATCTTATTTTCATTTTTCTTTTCCAAATTGAGATAATGTTTCCAGACAACATAAATAAATGAATAATCATCAAGCTTTTCAAAGTTAAGTCACTAAGGGTTTTGAGATAATGTTGGTATGAAAAGGGACATAGGGAGTTCATTGTTTATCTTCCTTTTCGAGTTTCATATTATATCATTTAGGATTAGGATTAGGTTTGGCTGCAAAATAAAAATGACTTACAGAAAAGAGAAAGTTATTTCTCTCTAACGCACATATCTGTAGTGAGCTGTCCAGGTCTGGTATGGCAACTCCATGGTGACAGAGACCAAAGAAACTTCTATTTTCTTGTTCTGCTACACATAACATCTATTTCTAGCATGGCTCAAAGTGGCTTCTGGGGCTCTAACCATTACATTGTAATTCCAGCCACAAGAAGGAAGAAGCCAGGAATTAGGGACTCTTTTCTTCCTTTAAAGATACTTACTGGAAGTTACACATACTACTTTTGCTAGAACTTAGTCACATAGACATCTAGTTGTAAATGAGGCTGGAAATTACTGGCATTATTTCCTATAGGTATATGGTCAGCTAAAAATCAGAGTTCTTCTTATAAAAGAAGAACAAAACAGAATGGATATTGTGAGACAACAGTCTGTGACACAGCATCTAAGATTAATTATTCCTTTCCTGACAACCTCAACAGTCAAAGAACAAATTCAGTGTATACCCTTCACTTTGACAGTCATTCGAGAAGGTAAGGGAACTTAATAAACTAGGAAGATAAGATTTAATCCTGACTCTTAGGATCTTTTCCTTCTGAAAATTCTTTAACTGAGAATGTTCTTGAAAGCTATGGAGACTAAGTCTTTCTTCCTGTAAATTGCTTACCAATTAGTTCCAGGGCTTTCTGATTTCCCTTCACTTCACAGGAGTAGAACACTGATTGAGACTCTCAGCATACCCTGGACCTTGACTGTAGCTCCTTTTGGTGTCTCTGCCTCTACTCTCTCCTTACTCCAAACCATCACTTGCATTACTGCTGAAATTACTAAATATCCCTCCACTGGCTGCTTCTTCCACATGGAATAAAGAAGAAATACCTTGGCATGAATACAAAGCTCTTCATTGCTGGTTTTAGCTTTGTTTCTTGCCTCACCCACCTAAGACCCCATTCTTGCTACTCACTGTCCCCTGAGCAGACCCAGTATCTGCACACATTGTCTCCTCTGCTTGTAATGTTCCCCTTTAGGCTGTTGTTGGCTGATGTTGAGTTGTCCTCCAACCCATGGCCCATGAACAATAGAATGAAACATTACCTGGGCCAACTTCATTCCTATAATCAGTTGTAGATCAGATTGTTGTAACCCAAAGGGGTTTCACTGGCTGATTTTCAGAAGTAGATCACCAGACCTCTCATTCTAGTCTTTCATTCTAGAAACTCCACTGAAATCTCTCCCATATCATAGCAACACACAAGAATCCACTAAAAGACAGCTGATGGCCAGTACAGGAGTGTATGAGCTGTAAATTCACCCCCTAAGAAAGAAAAAGGTAATGCTTCACTGTGTTCCCAGTACATTTTCTTTACATCTTATTATTGTGATGGTCTTTTCATGTCTCTTGTCCCAATTACTCTTTAAGATCCTCGGGGGCAGAGAACAACACATCTTATCAAGCTGCCTACATACCCAAGGTGGAGGATGAACACAAAGTATTAGCTTATAAAGTCAATTGCACGATCTCTGTCAAGGGGACTTCAAAGAGCAAGGATGAATAGTTGTTGGTTTCTACGTTATGGGCCAGGCAGTATACTGGGAGCTGAGGGTGAAGAGTTGTTTAGGACAAAGCTCTTGCCTTACTTGGTGAGGAGTAGAAGTGGGAGAGGAAGGTTCAAACAGGGTGGGCAGGGCCAGGATGTCAGTAGGGGCAGCCTTCCACCAATAGCTTCATTCTGCTTTCTGCTCAACCAGTGCATGCATAAAGCTTGGCCAGGGAGTGAGGTGTTGTGATGTGAGGTTGGGTGGGCTGGGAGCCAAGGAGGAATGGTATCTGATGTAGATGGTGCACTGATAGTGATAAAAAGAAGGTACTGAGGGATTTGGCTTTGCTAGAGAATATGTTCAGCATTTCTCAAGCTGAAAGAACTGAAAAAAAATTTTAAGTCTTGAGTTGCAATACTGCAAGATTCTATGGGCAATATATTTAATGATGTAGGGAACATCAAAAGAAGATGGAAGGAATACACAGACTCACTTTACCAAAAAGAATTGGTCAATGTTCATCCATTTCAGGAAGTGGCATATGATCAAGAACCAATGATGCTGAGGGAGGAAGTCAAAGCTGCACGGAAGGAATTGGGGAAGAACAAGGCTCCAGGAATTGACAGAATGCCCATTGAGATGTTTCAACATACAGATGTCCTGCTGGAGGCACTCACTCAGCTATGCCAAGAGATTTGGAAGACAGCTACCTGGCCAACTGACTGGAAAAGATCCATATTTGTGCCAATTCCAAGGAAAGGTGATCCCACAGAATGTGGAAATTATCGACCAATATCATTAATACCACACACAAGTAAAATCTACTGAAGATAATTCAAAAATGGTTGCAGCAAAATGTTGACAGAGAACTTCCAGAAATGCAAGCTGGATTAAGAAGAGGACATGGAATGAGGGATATCATTGCTGATGTCAGATGGATCTTGGCTCAAAGCAAAGAATACCACAAAAATGTCTACTTGTGCTTTATTGACTATGCAAAATCATTTGATTGTGTGGATCATAACAAATTATGGATAACATTGAGAAGAATGGGAATTCCAGAACACTTAACTTTACTCATGACCTGTACATAGATTAGGAAGCTGTCATTTGAACAGAACAAGGAGATACTGCATGGTTTAAAATCAAGAAGGGAGTGCATCAAGGTTGTATGCTTTCACAATACTTATTCATCTGTATGCTAGCAAATAATCCAAAAAGCTGGACTATATGAAGAAGAACATGACATCAAGATTGGAGTAAGATTAAAAAGTTGGAATTAGAAATATCATTTGACCCAGCCATTCCATTCCTAGCTATATATCCTAAAGAAGAGAGAACCATGACAAGAACAGGCATATGCACACCCATGTTCATCGCAGCACTATTTACAATAGCCAAAAGATGGAAACAACCTAGGAGTCCATCAACTGAGGAATGGATATCCAAACTTTGGTACATACACACAATGGAATACTACTATGCAATCCTAAAGAATAATGTAGAATTTGCAAAACACTGCTTAATGTGGATAAACTTGGAGGATATTATGCTGAGTGAAATAAGTCAATCACAGAAGGACAAATATTGTTTTAGTCCATTATTGTAAAAGTCAAGGAAAGGTTTACATATGGAAGGAAATTTTCTTTGTTGGTTAGCAGGGGTGGGAGGGTAGGGTAGGGAACACTGTTAGATAGGTAGAGATAAGTATTGATTTGGGTGATGAGAAAGGCAATGTACCAAATGTGAATGATCAACATGGTGGCATTGAGGAAGAGGAAGACATAGAGATGTACGTCAGAGGTACAGACAACAAAGATGAACTCTTTTGCACATACAGTACTGCGTTGTCAGTGAAGGCAAACATGGGTATACTGGTGGATAGATGGGTGGACAGGCTGAGCTATTAGGTATGTCTATGAAGCAGGAAGTGTACCCAAGACAATGTATGGGGTTGGGAGACATGGTCCTATAAGTGTAGCATAGTGCCTAAGGCACTTGACTGCTAACCAGAAGGCTGGTGGTTCAAACCCACCAGCCACTCCTCAGAAGGAGGGTTGGGCAATCTACTTCTGTACTGATACTACCTCAGCAACCCAAGGAGGGGTCGCTATGAGTCAGGTCCAACTCAATGGCACATAACAACAACAATAGTAGAGCTGACAAGGGACAAGGTTGTGGTCACTTCTTGGTCACAGCCAGCTACCCAGAGGGACTGAGTAATTGAACCGGTGGGCTTGGGACCATAGTCGCAGGGGACATCAAGCTCAATTGGCATAACATACTACACAAAACATTGTTCCACCTCCTTCTTTGGAGAGTAGCGACTGGGATCTTAAAAGCTTGCAAGTAGCCATGTAGATGCAACGATGGGTTTTCTTCATCCAGAGCAAAGAAGAATGAAGAAAATCAAAGATTCATGGAAACAATTAGTCCTGGCAACTGGTACACCATGTGATCCACAGCCTATATGACTGAGACGAGAAGAACTAAATGGTGCCCAGCTACCACTGTCAACCACTCAGAAGGGGATCTATGTAGGAGATCCCAGATAGAGTGGGAGAACAATGTGGAACAAAACTCAAAATCATTTGGAGGGGAGAAAAAGAGGGAAAACAGGTTTGCTAGTCTGATAGAGCTTGGTGGAACCCTTGAGACTATGGCCTCTAGCTGCCCTTCAGGTCTGGAATTGAACCCACACCTGTGGCTTCTAGCCAAACAAAATACAGGCATATGAGTTGAACATTTACCTCAGGTAGATACACTCCTTGGAGAGAACAATCATGGGAGAAAGAAGGGCTGTTTATGCACAGGGAGACAGCTCAGGGGGCAGGAGTGCACAGAAGGATGGACACAGGGAAGAGGTAACTATTGGGTGGAAGTGGGAGGGGAGCTGTTGCATTGTGGTAAATGTCATGAGACAAAGTATATGTGAACTGCTGTATGGCAAGTGAATTTGCTCCAAATTTTCACCCAAATCACAATTAAAAACTAAACTAAAATAAAAAATGTAGGAAGTATCATTAACAACCTGCTATATGCACACAATATAACTTGCTTGATGAAAGTGAGGATGGCTTGAAGCATTTACTGATGAAGATTGGAGACTACAGTCTACCGTATGAATTACATCTCAGTACAAAGAAAACAAAAATCCTCACAACTGGACTAATAAGCAGCATCATGACAAATGGTGAAAAGATTGAAGTTGCAAAGACTTCATATTATTTGTTTCTATAATCAGCACCAATGGAAGCAGCAATCAAGTCATCAGATAACATAACACTGGGCAAATCGGCTGCAAAAGACCTCTTTCAAGTGCTGAAGAGCAAAGATGTCTCCTTGAAGACTAAGGTGTGCCTAACCCAAGCCATGGTATTCTCAATTGCCTCATATGCATGTGAGAGCTGGACAATGAATAAGGAAGATTAAAGAAGAGTTGATGCTTTTGAATTGTGGAATTAGTGAAGAATGCTGAAGGTACCATGGACTGCTAAAAGGACTAACAAATGCCTCCTGGGGGAAGCGCAGCCAGAATGCTCCTTAGAAGTGAGACTAGCTAGACTTTGTCTCACCTACTTTGGTCACGTTGTCAGAAGGGACCATTCCCTTGAGAAGGAGATCATGCTTGGCAAAGTGGAGGATCAGTGAAAAAGGAGAAGACCCTCAATGAGATGGATTGCTGCAAAGATGGGCTCAGATATAGCAGGGATCATGGGACTGGCACAGGACTGGGCAGTGTTTCATTCTGTTGTGCATAGGATTGCTATGAGATGGAGATGACCAAACAACAATAACAACAGAGGACTTCTGGGGGTATAAATAAATGAGATATAAAAGTGGCATATAAGACATAAAATAACAGAGTAAGACTTTAAAAATCTGTAAAGTGTGGAGAGCAGAAAGAGAGGCAGCCAAAGGCAAGAGCAGCCTATACAAAACAGAGATGGTTTAGGAGGGAATGCCCCTTCCCCCAAGAAGTCTGGGTTGGGTGAACTGCAATTGAAGAAAACTATAAAACTGCTTGGAAGAAATAAAGGAAGACGTAAAATTAAAGGAAGACCGACAGAAGATCATACTCATGGATGGGATTGTTGAATAGCATAAAATGTCAGTTCTTCTAATATTAAAGGTTTGACACAATCCTAACCAAAGTCCCAATAGAATTTTTATTTTATTTTGGAACTTCATTATTTGGAAGAATATTATTGTTGCTGTTATGTTCCGTGGAGTTGGACCTTATTCATAGCGACCCCTCCTTGGGTTTCCGAGGCAGTATCACTATGGAAGTAGATTGCTCCATCTTCCTTCCGAGGAGTGGCTGGTGGGTTTGGACTGCCAGCCTTCTGGTTAGCAGTCAAGTAAGTGCCTTAGGCACTATGCTACCAAGAATAAGCAAGTGAAAATAGCTATCCGAATTTTGGTCCAGTGAATTACTTAATATAGCTCTCCTTGCGATGGCCCTTGTGACATCCTCTCGATGACTGGATGGGACTATGTAAATATAAGGTTCTTGTGGCCCACCAAGAGGATTGGATAGCTTGTAAATAAGGTATATAGTACTTTGTAGGGGTGGTTTCATAGAAGTAAAGTATATGGAACCCTAATGTGGGGATTGGTCAGTTTTGCCAACTCATTAGGCTTAAAATGAGCCATCCCAGAGATGGAAAGAGGGGCTCTCACTGCCATCAAGAGAGAAGAGCTAGGAGTGGAGCGTGTCCTTGAATCTGAGGTCCCTGTGCTGGACCTCCTCAAAGCAGGAGACAGAGAGTGAGCTGTAAAACTTTACTGAGATGGTAGAGAGATGCAGAGAGATGAGAGCAGTAGATGCAGCAGAACCAAGAAACCAGCATGAGACAGCAGCGCACTTTCTGGCCCATGGAACAAGAAAGGTGACTGCCTTGAGTTGAAGACTTGCTGGCTGAGTGGGGTGCCTCTCTGATCATCTATTTGTCAAAGCTAAAAGAGTTTTGTAACACTGGCCCAAGCAGGGCAGAGGCTGAGGCCAGAGAGAAACATACCTGTGGCATGGCTGAGAAGCTATCTTGATTGAAGAACTGCATCTTAGGTTATTTCTGATCCTCAATGGTAACTTATTCTGTTGGACTCAGGTCTTGAAAGGAGTGTCAGCATGAGGAAGCTACCACTGACACGACAATGCAAAAGCAAAAGGAAAGTTTATTGGCTAGCTCGAGCTAGGGTCTCTGCTTATACCGACGCAGCAGTTTGGGCAAAAGACCCTGTGCTCTCCTATAATTACATTTTTATAGGAAAAATACAGGGTGGAGTAACACAAAAGCAAAGATGTACAAATGATTGGTTGTTGCTAAGGGGTAGAAAAGGAGGGGAGGGTGTTTCAGGTGAGGTAAAGCCCTGAAGCGTGGGGAATGTGCTGGAGTCCCCGGCACTAATGGCTCCTGGTTAAAGAATAATTACCTGGAGGGCATTAGTACAAAACGAGTGGCCTCACAATTCCTTCCCTAAAAACCCCCATAATCATGAGTTCTATGAGCTCTGTTTGGCCACTGCAATGAATTACTAAACCCAGTAGAGAAGTAGAGAGTGAAATGGGAGAGATGGTTGGTGTTGGAATTTGTAAAAAGGTTGAAAGGTGGTGGCATGTCTGACTTCTGCCTCATAGGACCAGCAGCTTTGGGCTATTGATGTTGATCTTGTTCCTTCTCATCCCTGGTGAAGTTAGAGGAGGTCAGACACCACCCCCATGCTCTTTTTACAGTTGATGTCAAAGTGGGATTAATTGCAATGGCTCCAGACCATGGAAGCATTGAACTTTGTAAAAGAAAGAAGAAAGGAGCACAGGAAGTAAAGCTTTGGCTTCTTTGTTGGTTTCTTTGTTTGATGTTACTTGTAATGGCTGGAAGGAATGTAAGAGAAATGCTGCAGCTCTGGTAGCATAGTGCTTAAGGCACTTGACTGCTAACCAGAAGGCTGGTGGTTCAAACCCACTGGCCAATCCTCGGAAGAAAGATGGGGCAATCTACTTCCGTAGTGATACTGCCTCGGAAACCCAAGGAGGGGTCACTATGAGTCGGGTCCGACTCGATGGCACATAACAACAACAACAACAACAAGAGAAAAGACTGGGGCATGATTGATAGGGGGCCAGAGTCTACTGGTTTCACTCAACCAGGGGCCCAGGACCATATGCAAAACAATGGGAAGATAGTCAATATGTGGAAAGAAGATTAAACTGGAATGTTTTTAAAAGGGTTATGTGTTTTGGATTATGTGTTTATCTGAATGTGCTATAGATACTGAATGTTTCTCTTACCTACTAGTGTGTTAGAAATGAATAATGGGTATCATAGATAATAAAGAGTATATAACTCCCCATTCAGCTGCTACTTGATTTGATATGCTAAAATGGGTACTAGAATTTGCTGGGAAAAAAGCAGAGGCTTTTCATTCCAAATTTTGGGAGACTTAGATTGAAAACTTGAGCCCCACTCAGGAAATTTGCATTTTAAAAGACATGCAGACCCACCCAGAACCGCTAAGAGAACAGAAGATTTGCATTTGAAGGAAGGACCTGCAGAAAAATAACGACTGTTTTGTTTTTTTAATATCTAGGAAGTAGTTTGTCTTAGGATATTGTGAGGAAAAAAGCCAGTCCCCGTGGGGGAAAAAAAAAAAAAAAAGCCTTCCAGGACTAGGGAGCCAGCAGGTAGACAGCCTGATTTACTTGCTTGTGTGGTGACCACCTGGAACCACTTGATGAGTGGAAGTGGGGGAGGTGCAGCAATGTAGAAATGCTGAGTTTGGCACCCGTGGACCACCATGGACCAAATACATGGAGACTAGGGATGAGAAATGAAGCATTGGATTGTCTGAAATGGAGGGAATTGTGTGGACTCCTCAACCTACAGGCAGTGTCCATTGACCTAGCCCATGGGGACTAGGGATGAGAGAGAGGGAAGAGGCAGGCTGGTCTAAAGTGCAGAAAAGTGTGTGAACTCCCAAGCTTGCAGCTAGTCCCCACTAACCTAGCTCAGATGGCTAGGAATGACCTGACCAGAATCCAGTTGAATGAAGAGAAAGATGTTTGACACTGAGCTGGTGTAAATTGCTGCAATTTGATTGCTTGCCCTGGACTGAGCTCTGCTTATGGATGCAGATGCTCAAAGTTCCAATTGGAACAGAAAATTCTTCAGAGAAAGGAACATACTTGTCTCCTCAGAATACTGGTTTGATAGGGTTAGACAATTTAGAAATTGGTTATCTAAAACAGAGGAGATAAAGGCATGAAGTCACTGGCTTACACACTTTTATGGGCATGCTTATACCTAAAATGATTAGGAGGGGGAAGTTTTGTCTTTCAAGTATGAAAGGCCAATGACTAGAAGAGCCAGGGGATAAGCTGTTGTGCAATGAATAACTTAATATGGCTCTTCTAGCCATGGTCTTTGTGACTCCCTGGGTGTCCCTGAGTCTTTGTGACTCAGTGGGACTATGCAAATATAAGGTGCTTGTGACCCACCAAAGGGACTGGATAGCTTGTTGGTAATGTATAAGACACAAAGCACCCTTGTGGGGATCGGACCATGGAAATAGGTGTATGGAAACTGTGATAGTGAAGTTGTATGTCAACTTGGCTGGGCCATGGTTCTCAGTGGTTTAGCAGTTACGATTTAGTCTTCTCCCATGATGACAACTGATATAATCAACTCTATGATGAAATATGCTATGAGTAGCAATCGGTTGAAAAGGAGGTTCCTCAGGAGTGTGCCCTGTTTCCAAAATATATACAGATGTCTTGGGAAAATCCTCTGGCTTTTCTGCTGGACCTTGATCCTGCATCAAGCTCAGCGTCATCTCTGGTTCCTGGACTTGAACAAGTGGCCTGCTGTATTGCCTGCAGATCTTGGGATTGTTGTCTTTGTAGACATTAGCCAACAATCTGCCATTTTACCTGCCAATCTTGGTTTTGTTAGCTAGCCTCCATGATGAATCTTAGGTTCATCAGCCCCTGCACCTGCATGAGTCAGTAGAAGCAAACCTCCAGATTGATGCTTGACCCATGGATTTGCAATTTGCCAGCCTCTACATCTGCATGAGCCATTTCCTTGAGATAAATTCCCACACCCCTCTTTATATATAAGTTTCACTGGTTTTGCTTCTCTAGAGAACCAAGGCTAAGACATTTGGTACAGAGAGTGGTTCTGGAGAAACAAAATCATAAGCTTCTAAATTGGTTCTCAAATTTCATTAGTTGTCACAGATGACTCTCTCTCCATTATTAAATAGGATGCTACTAATCCATGGCATTGAAACCGAGTGCTATTTCCCCCACCCTGGCATCTGGATGGGAATAGATAGGTAGACTGGATTACCCCCAACTATTTCCCTTACCCTGGTTAAGACAGATAATTAGATAAGACCCCACAGGGGAATAAGTAAACTGGATTACCCCCAAGTATTTTCCCACCCCTAGCAGATGAGTATTCAGTTCTTTAAAGAACTGAATGGAAAACATTCCTTCCTGCAGATGATAAACTTGCTAAAAGTATTTTAGAAATTACTTGTAAATTAACTCTGGCCACAGACAATAGAAATATTTTGGAAACAACTTGTAAATGAACTCTGGCAGGACATAAGGGAACAAAAGTTAATTGGGACCCTTTCCTCTCTGCCCAAGCCCCTACCAGCTGATAACAGTCACCCATAATAGTCACCCATTTCATGTTCACACCCCAAATTCCTCAATCTTTTGTGAATATGCACAACCCCCTCTCCTGAAACCTACAAAAACTGTGTTTCACGGAATCTTGGGGAGTTAAGATCTGGGTACTAACTACCCCTAACTCTTTGCACTGCTGCTTTACAATAAATAATTTTCTCTCCTCTCAATCTCAGTGTGTAAACTGTTTTGGCCTGACTGCACCGGTGTTTGGTCCGATAACAGCATGAGGTGGCAATACTAATATGTAAAATAGCACCATGAACAGATCAAGTATTGGTGAGAAGTGAGGCTCTGGTTTGATCGCATGTTTGATACTTTTCTACAATTTTGTCAGGATGAGGAGTATATGGAAGCTGGTTGGTTTGTCCTACTTATGGCAGAAAAAGTGGTGAAAGAAAGAGATGAGCTCAGGACTTCAGAGTCACAGCTTAAGTGCCACATGAAAGACCTCAATGTTTCCAATTGTGCTCTGAAAGAAAGCCTTCTCTCTTGTAGTACCAGAGCTGATATTGCCAAAAAAACAAACCCAGAGTCTTCTCATAAGAGACTGAATTGCAATGCCAACCTCAAATGGTATCTGAAGTTAAAGTGAGGGCATTCACTGGGAAGAAATGGGATCCTGAAAATTTGGGATGGGGACATAGGGGCAGATAATCAGGAAGCTGCGGACACTGAACCCCAAAATTCCACTGAATCACTCCTGCCATCGGAGCCAGCTATCTCACCTCCATCTGGTAAGACTAACCCAACTCTGCCTGCTGAGTCATTGTCTGAGATATAACCTGGGGCAGTGATTGAGGCACCCCCACCCACCCACTATTGCTTCTAGACCCATAACTAGACTTAAGTCCCAGCAAGCCCCAAAAGGTGAAATATAAAGTGTGACCCAGGAGGAGGTACACGACACTTAAAAAAAAAAAAAGAAAGAAAGAAAGAAAAACCTGCTTGATTTTTCTGATATATACAAACAAAAACCTGGAGAATATGTATGGGAATGGCTATTAAGGGTTTGGGATAATGATTCATAACATTGAATCAATCTGAGTTTATTGATTTAGGCCCATTAAGCACAGATTCTTCATTCAGTGTTTCAGCTTAAGAGACAGCCCATGTCCACAATAGTCTAGGATCTAATAGTTTATTTGGTTGGTTTACTGAAGCATGGGTTATGCAGTGGCCTACAGTAAGTCAGGGAGCTCTGGTGGTGTAGTGCCTAAGGCATTTGACTGCTAACCAGAAGGCTGGCAGTTCAGACCCACCAGCCACCCCTCAGAAGGAAGGTTGGGCAATCTACTTCTGCAGTGATATTGTTGTTGTTGTTATGTGCCATTGAGTTGTTGAGCCGGTGTTCCGAAAGGAATGTCGACGTGAGGAAGCCACCACTCACACGATAATGCAAAAGCAAAAGGAAAGTTTATTTGCTAGCTCGAGCTAGGGTCCCTGCTATTGCCAACGTAATGGCCTAAGCAAAAGACCTCGTGCTCCGTTACTATCACATTTTTATAGGAAAATATAGGGTGGAGTAGCACCAGGGCAAAGGGGTACAGATGATTGGTTGTTGCTAAGGGGTTTAGGGCAGGGATCTGAGATGTTGGGGGACGTGTTGGAATCCCCTGGCTCCAAAGTCCACTTAGGGAATTATTATCTAGGGAGGATGCAGAGTCCTGATACATGGGAGACTTCAGGAGCCAGGCAAATCTCTGATACATGCTGAATCCAGAGGAAATTTCTGGTACCTGCTGAGTCTGGAGGGTAGATAAAAGCCCTGAGGCATAGGGAGTGTGTAGAATCACCAACATTAAAAGACTTGTTAGAATTCCCGACACTAAAAGGTCGGGTTAAAGATTTCCCTGGAGGCTATTAGGACTCAGGCTTCACATTTCCCCCTTTTTTTTGTTATGCATAAGAGGAATCATTCTCTTGTATTACAGGAGATAAAGACTGATATTGGTGCCTCAGGACCATAAGTTGTACAGTATTAACCCGATCTTTTACAAATGATATAAGCTTATTTATAATGCAGGGATCAAAAGTCAATATAATTATAAAGATTATGAAGGGTTCTAAGAGAGTAGATATCAAATTATTCAACCATGGGGAGTTATTAAACCAAGACTTGAACCATCCTTCCTGAGTTTCACGCTCCTTTTTTCTTAGGGTAAGTCCTTCTTGTACCTTGGCCATGGATTCCCGAACCACTCCCGTATGATCGGCATAGAAGCGGCACTCTTCTCTTAAAGCTGCGCACAATCCTCCTTGTTAGATAAGTATAAGATCTAACCCCCCGCAGTTTTGTAACACAACCTTCGATAGCGAGGTTAGAGATTTCTCTAAATTTGAGATAGAGGCTTCTATCTTTTCAAGGTCTTCGTCTATAGCTGCTCTTAGGGAATACATGCCTTGATTCTGTATAGTTAAAGAAGCTATTCCTAGACCGGTCCCTGCTAAGCTAACCAGAGTAGCTAGAGTAAAGGCTATAGTGAGTGGTTCTCTTTTTTTCTCTATTAGTCCCACTCCAGTGTACATACATATCTTCCTCTGGGTGGTAAAGAATTCGGGGCAGGACAGTCACTAGTACACAATGATCTGAGGACAGATTAAGTACTTTCAAGTTTAAACAGGGTAAAAGTCTAGCTTTCGAGCAAAGCCACCAACCCCCTTTCCAGGGAATGATCCAGTTAAAGGAAGGGTTTATTTCAGTATATGAGGTGCAACGCTCTTGAGCGTTGGGGGGTTCCCCCACGCATAAGCTCTTTCCGGTTATATGTTGTATAGTAATTTCTACCTTACAGTCTTTCCAGGAGCAGTTCTTTGGGTTCAGGTCATGAGAATAGCTGAAAGAGGTGTTAATGCTTATTGCTTCATAAAATGGAGGTTTTATATCATAACAGCGCCAACAGGCTTGAGTTAGGTTAGGACTAGTATGGTTAAGTGTTTGGTAGGCTGCTAGCATTAAATTTCAAAGAGGGTCTACGTCCTGAGGATTGGCTTGGACCCTCAGAGTTGTATGGGGGACTCTTACTGTAACATCAGGAGTTACAGTGCTCAATTCTTTCACCGTCTTTCTTGTAGGGGGTAGGGTTCCTTTTTCCAGGGGGTTTAACACTTCATTTGGACCCACTGACCCGGTATCTAAGAGTTCTATTTCCTGTAAAATGGTTATCACCCCAGAGGGTATCCCCTATTCCAAATTTGGAGACCCCAAGTAAGCCCGGATTTCCACTTAGCTAATTCCTTCTTTCCCTGTTCAGTGAATGAGATTTTTACGCAGTCACATTCTTTACATTTTCCTAACACGTAAGTATGTCTGGGCTTGGCAAAGGAGAATGTTACATAGTCCTGGATATTTACCTGCCACTTCCATTCCCCATCATTAGAAGTCACGCAACCCCAACTTTTGCAGTAATACCAAATGAGCCCCCCGCATTGCTGGACATTTCTTTTGTACCCAGGGCATGCAAAAACCCCATCTTAAGGATAAAACCTTCATCCCAGGAACAGTCAGTAAGTGTTGCTAGCGAGAAAAATAAATCAGGCTACCATACGTTAAGGGGGGTTGTATGGGTGGTGGAGTTTAAGGTCTCATGGGTTTCTCCGTTGCAAATTTGCCATGTAAATTTATAGGGTTGGTGAGTAGCGATACTTATCGCGAGGTGGTAGAAGCTTAGGGTGAGGGCGAGAAGGATTCTAATCTCCATGGTGCTGCGTTAGCTTGACTTTCAACGGGTTTTTAGGATCAGAGTACGCTTTCCAATTCACTCATGCAGACTGCTGTTCCGTCTGTTTAGCTCTCCTGATATGGGAGTGGTTATCCAGGCACTGATTCCATCTACCTTAACAGCAGTGGGGGTCACAAGAACAACAACATAAGGTCCCCTCCATTTCGGTTCCAGTCTTTTTTCTGGTGCCTCTTTACCCATACCCAATCTCCCGGTTCAAACCCATGGACAATCCCTTGTTCACTAAGAGGACCTTCATATATGGCCCAGAGTTTGGGCCATAATTCCCTCTGAATTACTTGGACAGTTTTCATCTCCAAGATTAAATCTTTTGACAAGTCATTGGGACATTTTTCCAGGTTGGAAACAATAGGGGGTGGCGTCCCATACTTTATTTCAAGTGGGGTCAGATTTAGCGTGTACGGGGTGTTCCTAGCCCGGTATAGCGCAAAGGGGAGGAGGGTCACCCAGTCCCCGCCAGTTTCTATTGTTAATTTAGATAGGGTTTCCTTTAGGGTTCTATTCATTCTTTCTACCTGCTCCAAACTCTGAGGGTTATATTCACAATGTAGTTTCCAATTTACTCCCAGAGTTGAGGCTAAGCCTTGGATAACTTTACTTACAAAAGCTGGTCCATTGTCTGACCCTAACGTTCTAGGCATTCCATATCTGGGTACTATCTCTTCTAAAATCTTCCTGGCTTCTACTACTGCTGTTTCCCTTCTAGTGGAGTATGCTTCCACCCATCCCAAGAAAGTATCCACTAACACTAAGAGATATTTGTATACATATTTACCTGGTTTAACTTCAGTGAAATCTATTTCCCAATGACGACAAGGTTCCCTCCCCCTCCTCCTTGTACATGCGTGTGTGTTCTTCCTCTTCTCTATTCTCATGACCTGACAGGCCCAGCACCGGTCCACCACACTCTGAGCCACTTGCTTCTGATGTGCCATATGGATCTGTCCTTTGTTCAATAACTCCAACATTTTCCATTCCCCTAAGTGAGTCACTTGGTGGAGGTGTGTGAGAAGGTGCCATCCCAATTCTTCTGGGAGAATCAGTTTTCCTTCTGAGTCCATATACCATTCATTCCGATCTTTCTCTATCTGTGGTGATTTCTCAGCCCATTGTATGTCCTCTCTGGAATAGTTGGGAGTAGGAGGCAGGGGTTCCAGTTGCAGGCAAGGTAAGTTAGTTATTAAAGTACCGTTTGGAGGGCAGCTCTCTTAGCTGCCTGGTCCGCTGCTCGGTTACTTCTTGCTTCAGGGGAGTGTTCTCTCTGATGTCCCGGGGTGTGGACCACTGTTACCATTCACGGCTGGGTCACAGCTGATAACAAGCGAGGAATTTCCGTCTGGTTCTTTATTTCTCTTCCTTCTGTGTTTTTAAACCCATGCTCCCGGTAGATGGCGCTATGTATATGAAGAGTTGCATATGCGTAACGACTGTCCATATAGACCGTTAGCTTCTTTCCCTCTGCTCTTTCCAATGCCTCTGCCAGGGTGATACGTTTGGCTTTCTGAGCGGAAGTTCCTGGTGGTAAAGCATTGGCCCAAATAATCTCCTCCCGGTCGTCCACCACCCAGCTCCCGCATACCTTAGTCCATCCTGTACGAAACTGCTTCCATCCGTGAACCAGATGAAGTCACTGTTTTCCAACGGGCAGTCTCGCAAGTCCTTTCTGACCGTATTTTCCTCTGCGAGTATCTCTGAGCAGTCGTGC
>NW_006921721.1:210528-212494 GCF_000298275.1 Orycteropus afer afer
TTTCTTTACTGGGAGGAGAGGTGTATTCCACGCAGACCGGCACCTCTTTAGTACCCCTTCCTGTAACAGTCATTGGATATGGGGTTGTATGCCCTCCCCGGCTTCCCTGGGCATGGGATACTGTCGGACTCTTACCAGTGTGGCAGAGGGTTTTAAGTCCACAATGATGGGTGGTCAGTGTTTTGCCAATTCAATTCCTCCAGTTTCCACCCAGGCTTGGGGGAACTCTTCCAGCTACGGAGCTATATCCGTTAAGCCTGCACATTGGTCTTCTATGCTTTTATACAAGCGGTATTCGTTGTGTAAGGCGACCGTCAGGACGTGTAGAGGGGAGCCTTCCCCATCGGTAACCTGGACACTGTTTTTGTGAAAGAATATATGGGCTTGGGCTTTGGATATAAGTCTCTTCCTAACAGTGGTGCAGGATAATCGGGTACAATTAAGAATGAATGGGACACTTGCTTAGTTCCCAGATTCACTTGTCTCTGCGTTGTCCAATGATACCGCTTTGCCCCTGTTGCCCCCTGGACCAGGCTAGTTTTTGAAGAAATCTTTCCCTCCTTCTTATTTAGAACAGAGTACTGAGCCCCTGTATCTACCAGGAACTCTACTGGCTTCCCCTCCACCTTCAAGGTTACCCAAGACTCAGGGAGGGGTTCTGAGTTCCGTCTCCCCTAGTCGCTGTCCTCCCCTGCTACCAACGTCCTAACGGGAGCAGGCTTTTCATATTTTTTGTTCTCTTTCTTTGGGCATTCATTCTTCCAGTGTCCGGTCCCTTTGCAAAATGCGCATTGGTTTGGGGCTAGGGGCGGGTCTTGGCGGGGCCTGTCATGTTGGTCTGGTCTCCTTCCTCTCCCTCTCCCTATGTCTCCCCGAGCTCTGGCAAAGAAAATCTTTGCTAACTCCTTCTGATTTTGCTTATTCTCTTTAGCCTGGAATTCCCTTTCCTCCCTCTGTATCCTTTCCTCCCTTTCTTCTGGGGTTTCTCTAGTATTATACACTTTTCTGCTACTTTCATTAAGTCCTGTAGGGTCTGCTCACCTAATCTATCTATCTTCTGAAGCTTCCTTCTGATATCAGGGGCTGCTTGGTTTACAAAAGATAGGACCACTGCTGCTCTACTCTCATCGGCTAGCGGGTCCATGTGAGTATACAGTCTAATTGCTTCCATCAACCTCTCTAGATATGCTGCAGGGCTCTCTGTCGGCCCCTGCCTGACTAAGTTTACCTTGGCCAAATTAGTCGGCTTCCTCACCGCTGCTCGGAGACCGGCCATTAGAATCTGGTGGTACTTTTGGAGACGCTCCCTACCTTCTGGTTGTTCAAAGTTCCAACTGGGATGAGATAACAGGAACCCAGAGTCAATTAAATTCTGAAGCATTGTCGTTTGCCCATTATCTCCAGGCACATTTTTCCTGGCCTCGGTCAAGATCCTTTCTTTTTCTTCAATGGTGAACAAAACCTGCAATAGCTGCTGACAATCATCCCAAGTGGGGTTATGAGTAAACAATATAGACTCTAACAAATTAATTAGGCTTTGGGGGTTTTCAGAAAAGGGGGCATTTTGCGCTTTCCAGTTATACAGGTCCAAGGTTGAAAACGGCCAGTACTGCCAGGTTCTGCTTCCGTCTTCACGGGACGGGCCTATCGCTCTGAGAGGTAGCTCCTGGACAGTAGATGATGGAGCTTCAGCCTCCTGGGATCCCCTCTGGCATGGGAGGAGACCAGAGGCTGGGCCCATAATGACGGGAGGCGTGCTTGGAGCACTCGCTCCATTCCCTCCCAATACTTGTGGAACCTGGAGAGGGTGGGAAAGCAGCAGAGGGGCATAGGGAGGTGGAGACACACCGCTTTCTAGATCCATCAGATCGAGATCAGCCTGAGAATCAGGCAAAACTGGTGGAACAGCTGCTCGGGACCCAGGTCGTCTCGGTTTCTCCTTTTCGCTAGTCCTGAGTGAGGATGT
>NW_006921721.1:214277-228860 GCF_000298275.1 Orycteropus afer afer
TTGAACCACCAGCCTTCTGGTTAGCAGTCAAGTGCCTTAGGCACTAATGCTATAGTAGAAGGTACCAAAAGGCTTAGGGAAATTGGCATGTTAGAATGGATTTATCAGATTAGACCCATAGACCTACAACAGAGTGTCCAGATACCTTTTACAACTAGGAATGATAAGGTCTTTTATATAATAATAATAATGATAATAAGGTCTCATTAATAATAATGAGGTCTTTTATGTAGCACTTGAGCTGTGACTCTGAAGTCCTGAGCTCATCTTACTTTCACCACTTTGTCTACCATAAATAGGACAAACCAACCAGCTTCCTTATGCTCTTCATTTTGACAAAATTGTAGAAAACTATCAAACATGCGATCACCCAGAGCTTCACTTCTCACCAATATTTGATCTATTTGTGGCACTATTTTGTGTAACAGAATTGCCACCTCATGCCATGGATTAGCAGCACCCTCTTTACTATTATTCCTATGAGGAATAAATTTGTGAAGGGAGCCCTAGCATCCTGGAAGATTACTGTAATTGCTATTTTATGTAAGCCAGATTTAACAGTGGGAAATGCCCTAATAAAATTAAGATATCTACCTACAATGGGGCTGATTAGACTCCATGATGGTAGGAGCCAATTTAATCAACAAAGACAAGAATTTAATTGACAAAGACAAGGTGGGCATGGTTATCATAATGGGCAGCACAGTCCAAGCAGTAATCAATAGTTTGACTCTTATGGACTTATGGTTTTGGCTGCTTAGGCATGGTGTCAATAGGCATGAAATAGATGAGAAATCTACTAAATACACGCTTGATCTGTACAAGCAGAAGAACTCTAGGTCAAGTGAACAAAAGTCTAATTTGAATCTCCAGAATACAGCCATAAGCCCTCAATCAATTCCCAGACTTGGGCCAGTTTATAGACACATGACTATTTGAGTGAAGGGGAAGTAGAGTCCCCTTGAGGAAGGACCCCACCACACTGCAGAAAGTTTATACTATTCATCTTTCTCCCAGCTTTCCCCAAAGGGATTGATGGCCTTTGATAAAAGTTACTATTCTTTGGGGGGAAAGGAAATAATCAGACTTTACAGGGATTACTGAATACTGGCTGTAAGTTGACACTAATTCCAGGAGACCCAAATTATCACTGTGGCCCACTGATTATATTGGGGGCATATTGAGGTCAAGTTATTGATGGGGTCTTAGCTCACATCTGTCTCATAGTTGGTCCAGTGAGTCCCTGAACCTATCCTGTAATGATTTTCCCCAGTTCTGGAATGCATAACTGGAATAGATACACTCAGAACTGGCAAACCCCCACATTGGATTCCTGATATATGGAGTTAGGGCTATTATGGTAGGAAAAGCCAAGTGGAAGCCATTTGAACCGCCTTTACCTAGGAAAATAGTAAACCAAAAGTTATACTGCATTCCTGGAGGAATTGCATAGATTAGTGCCACTATCAAAGACTTGAAAGATGCAAGGGTAGTTGATACCCATCACATCCCCATTTAACTCACTTATTTGGCCTGTGCAAAAAAATGAATGGAACTAAGAAAATGACATTGGATTATCATAAACTTAATCAGGTGGTAACTCTAATTGCAACTGCTGTTCCATATGTGGTTTCATTGCTTGACCAAATTTATACCTCTCCTGGTACCTGATATCCAGCTATTGAGCTGGCCAATGTCTTTTTCTCAATTCCAGCTTCAAACGATCATCAGAAGCAGTTTGCCTTCTGTTGGCAAGGCCAACAAAACACTTCCACTGTGTTACCTTGTTGTTTTTGTTGTTATGTGCTGTCGACTCAGACCCGACTCATAGCAACCCCTCCTTGGGTTTCCGAGGCACTATCACTATGGAAGTAGATTGCCCCATCTTCCTTCCAAGGAGTGGCTGATGGGTTTGAACCACCAGCCTTCCGGTTAGCAGTCAAGTGCCTTAGGCACTATGTTACCTTAGGGGTATATGAACTTTATGGCACAACATCATTATTAAGTCTGCAGGGATCTTAATCCCTTTCACTCCCACAATATGTCACACTGGTCCATTACATTGATGACATTATGATAATGAGACCTAGTAAGGAAGAAGTATCAATGACTCTAGACTTATTAGTAAGACATTTGCATGCTAGAGGGTAGGAAATTAACCCAACAGAAAACCAGGTGCCTTCCACCTCAGTCAATTTCTAAGGGTCCAGTGGTATGGAGTATGTCAAGATATTCCAACTAAAGTGAAAAATAAGTTATTATATCTGGCCCCTCCCACAACCAAAAAGGAGGCACAACATCTAGTGGCCCTCTTTGGATTTTGGAGGCAACATATCTGTCATCTGGGTGTACTACTCTGGCCTATTTATCAAGTAAGTGACTAAAATAGCTGCTAGTTTTGAATGGGGCATGGAACAAATGAAGACTGCAACAGGTTCAGGCTGCCATGCAAGCTGTTCTGTCACTTGGGCCATATAATCTGGCTGATTCAATGATGGAGGAAGTGTCAGTGGAAACACAATTTGGGGTCTTTGGTAAGCCCCTATTGGTGAATCACAGTGCAAACCCTTAGGATTTTGGAACAAAGTCCTGCCATCCTCTAAAGATAACTATTCTCCTTTTGAGGAAAAGATTTTGGCTTGTTACTGGGCCTTAGCTGAAACTGAAAGTCTAAACATGGGCCAGTAAGTCATCCTTTGGGATGAGCTTCCCATCATGGACTGGGTGTTATCCAACTCCTGGGGTCAGAAAGTTGGACATGCACAGCAACACTCCATTATTAAATGGACGTGATATGTAAGAGGTTGGGCTCAAAGAGGACATGAAAGCATAAATAAGTTACATGAGGAAGTGGCCCAAATGCCCATGGTCTCACATTACCTTCCCTGACCCAGTCTGCAGCTATGGCTTCATGGGGATTTCCTATGAATGGTTGACTAAGGAAGAGAAAGCTTATGCCTAATTTACAGATCATTCTGCATAATATGCAGGCACCATTCAAAAGTGGACATCATAGCAGGACAACCCATTTCTGGGACACCCCTCCACCTCCAAAGGACAGGGGTGAAAGCAAATCCTCACAATGGGCAGAACTTTGAGCAGTGCATCTGGTTGTTCATTTTGCCAAATGTGCAACTGTATACTGATTCATGGGCTGTGGACAATTGTTTGGCTGAATGGTCAGGGACTTGGAAGGAACATGATTAGAAAATTGGTGACAAAGAGGTATGGGGAAAAGGTATCTAGATAGATCTCTCTGAATGGACCAAAGAAGTGAAGGTATTTGTGTGTCATGTGAATGCTCAACATAGGGTTGATTTCAACAGAGGAGGATTTGAACAATCGTGTGGATAGGGTGACCTGTGGAAACAAGTCATCCTCTTTCCTAGACACTCCTGTCATTGCCCAAGGGGCTTGTAAACAAAGTAGCCACAGTGGTAGGGATGGAGATTATGCATGGGCTCAGCAACATGGACTTCCACTCACCAAGGCTGATTTGGCTACAGCCAGTGCTGAGTGCCCAATCTACCACCAGCAGAGACCAACACTAAGTCCATGATATGGAATTATTCTTTGGGGCAATCAGCCAGCAACCTGTTGGCAGGCTGATTACATTGGCCCACTTCCATCATGGAAAGAATAACATTTTGTTTTTATTGGAATAGACGCTTTTCCTTCCCTACATGCAATGCTTCTGCCAAAACTACCATCCATGGACTTAACAGAATGCTTTATCCACCATCATAATACCCCATACAGCATTACCTCAGATCAAGGGACTCACTTCATAGCAAATGAAGTGTGGCAATGGGCCTATGCTCATGGAATTTGTTGGTCTTACCATGTTCCCCATCATCCTGAAGCAGCTGGCTTGATGGAATGATAGAATGGCCTTCTAAAAACAATTACAGTGGCAGTTAGGTGGCAATAACTTGCAGGCTTGGGGCAATGTTCTCCAGGAGGCTGTATATGCTCTAAACCAGCACCCAGTACATGATGCTATTTCCACAATAGCCATGATACATTCATCCAGGAACCAAGGGGTGGAAATGGGAGGGGCACCACTTACCCTCCTGACCCACTCAAAAATTTTTGCTTCCTATCCTTGCAACCCTATGCTCTGCTGGTCTGGAGGACTTAGTCCCAAAGAGAGGAACACACTCACCTGGAGACACAATACTTATTCCATTGAACTGAAATTTAAGAATGCTACCTGGCCATTTTGGACTCCTCATGCCTCTGGATCAACAGGCAAAGAAGGAACTTATTGTATTGTGTGGTGTGATTGATCTTGATTACCAAGAGGAGATTGGAGTGATACTACATAATGGAGGTTAAGAAGAATGTCTGACAGGCATATGAGCTGAACATTCACATTAGGTAGATACACTCCTTGGAGAGATCAATCATGGGAGAATAGAAGGGCTGTGTATGTACGGGGAGACAGCTCAGGGGGCAGAAGTGACTGGGGGGGAAGGACACAGGGAAGAGGTAACAGTAGGGAGAAAGTAGGAGGGAAGATGTTGCATTGTGGGAAATTATAGTTAACATCATGAGACAAAGTGTATGTGAACTGCTGTATGGAAAATGAATTTGCTCTGTAAACTTTCACCCAAATCACAATTTAAAGAAGAAGAAGAATGTCTGGAATACAGGAGATTCCTTAAGGTGCCTCTTAATACTATCATGCCCTGTGATTAAAGTCAATGGAAAACTAAAGCAACCCAATTCTGATATGGCCCAGACCCTTCAGGAATGAAGGTTTAGGTCAAACCACCAGGCAGAGAATGATGACTAGTTAAGGTGCTTGTTGAGGGCAAGGGGGAACACTGAATGAGTGGTGGAAGAAGGTAGTTCTAAATACCAGCTACAACCATGTGACCAGTTGCAGCAACATGGACTGTAACTGTTATGAGTATTTTTTCCTTGTATGTGTGCATCACATATATATGTTTTCAGATATAAAATATAAGATATAAATGGGTGTGATCATTGGAGCTGTGTGTCAACTTGGATGGACCACAATTCTGTGTGGTTTAAGCAATTGTGATGTAGGTTATTCCCATGAGGGAATCAGATGTATATGTTTTGAGCAGCCAATCTGTTGAAAGGGAGTTTCCCTAGGGGTGTGGCCTGCTTCTAATATATTTATGGACATCCTGAGAAAAGAGACATTCTTCTGTAGATGGGGATCCTGTAGTGCTGTCTACAACTGTCTGTGAGCGAACAATCCACCATTTGGCCTGGAGGTCCTTGGATTCATCATTCGTTGGAGTCAACAGCCAGTACTGCCTGCCAACCTTGAGCTTGTCAGCCCCTGCAGCTGTGTGAGTCAGGAAAAGCCTCCAGCTTGACATTTTGTCCAAGAACTTGAGACTTGCCAACTTCTATAAGTCTGTGAACCATTTTCCTAAGATAAATTTCTCTTTCTTGATATGTATGTATAAGCTTTACTGGTTTTGCTTCTCTAGGGAACCCAGCCTAACATAATGGGACTAATGCATTTCCAGTTGTACTTGTGTAGTTGTATTATGTTAGGTGCAAGTGTGACTTTATAATTATCTTTATTTAGAGATTATATGTGGTTTAAGGAGATGTATACAATTGCCAAGTTGACAAGGGGTGGACTGTGATAGTTAAGGTTCTGTGTCAACTTGGCCACGGTTCTCAGTGATTTAGCAGTTATGATGTAGTTATCCTCATAATGAGATCTGATATAATGTAGTTACCTCCATGATGAGATGTGCTCTGAGCAGTCAATCAGTTGAAAGGGAGTTTCCTGAGCAGTGTGGCCAATATATATATGGACATTCTGTGGAAAATCTCTGGTTTTTCTGCTGGATCTTTTTTCTTTTGTTTATACTTTATTATTATTATTATTATTGTGATTTGGGTGAAAGTTTACAGAGCAAATTCATTCTCCATACAATAGTTCATACACATTTTGTTTCACAACATTGATTACAATCCCCACAATGTAATAGCTCTCCTCTTACTTCCTCCTTGTGGTTACCTTTTCCCATGTCCTTCTTTCCCATGCATTCCTGCCCTCTGAGCTGTCTCTCTCCCTGTGCAAATACTGCCCTTCTGATCTCCCATGGTTGATGGATTTAAGGAGTGTACCTACCTGGTGTAATTGTTCACCTTGTAGGTCTGTCAATTGTTTGGCTGGAAGCTGTGGGAGTGAGTTCATTTCCAGGCCCAAAGAGTGACTAGGGGCCATAGTCTCAGGGATTCCACCGGTCTATCAAACTGGCAGGTTGGTTCTTTTTTATGATTTTGAGATTTGTTCCACATTTTTCTCTCATCCTATCTAAGATCTCCTATTTTGATCCCTTTCCAAGTGGTTGACAGGGGTAGCTGGGCACTATCCAGTCCTGGTTTCAAGATCATATAAGCTGAGGTTCGCATGGTCTGGCCCACTAGTTTCTTGAACTAATTGTTTCTTCACATCTTTGATTTTCTTCATTCTTCTTTGCTCTAGACAAGGAAAGACCAAAAGCTGCTCACAAGTTTTTGAAACTCCAGTCACTACTCACCACGGTGGGAAGTAGGATGATGTTTTGTGTAGTATGTTATGCTAATTGAGTTTCATGTTCCCCACAACTACAGTCTCAAGCCTGCAGGCCCAACAATTCACTCTCTCAAGATTTGGTTGGGGCTAAGAAATGATCATAACTATGACTTTTGTTAGTTCTATTACATGTATGGAAATTCTCATAGCACATACCAGTTCATATGCAGAAATATCATCTGCCAAACTTATATATGGTCATGGGTATATTTCTTATTGCCTACCCATACCTGATCATTTAGCCTGTCTACTTATGTATCCACTAGTAGATTAATTTTTGTTATTACTGATAATGCACTATTGTGTATGCAAAAGTGTTTACCTTTGTGGTCTGTACCTCTTGTGCCTCTCTCCATGCCTTCCTTTTCCTTAGGGTTATTGTGCTGGTCACTCACTTTTGGTATATTGCTTTTCCCTTCATCCAAATCAATTCTTATCTCTTACCTATCTAGCAATTTTCCCTCCCCAACTCTCCCATCCCTGTAACTCCCATCCCTGTAATTTCCTTCCATGTGTAAACCTTTCCTTGGCCTTTTATAATAATGGACTCATACTATATTTGTTCTTCTCTGACTTACTTCACTTAGTATAATGTCTTCCAAATTCACCCACGTTATGAGGCGTTTCACAGATTCTTCATTATTATTTAGTGTTGCATAATATTTCATTATGTGTATGTACCATAGTTTGGTTACCCATTCATCCATTGATGGGCACTTAGGTTGTTTCCATCTCTTTGCTATTGTGAATAGTGTTCCAACGAACATGAGTGTGCATGTATCTATTCGTGTCCTGGTTCTCACTTCTTTAGGATGTATACCTAGTAGTCAGATTGCTGGGTCAAATGGTATTTCTATTTCCAAATTTTAAGGAAGTTCAATACCATTCTCCATAGTGATTCCATCATTTTACAGTCCCACCAACAGTGTATGAGAGTCTCACTCTCTACACATCCTTGCCAGCATTTGTTATTTTTTGTCTTGTTGAACTTTGTTATTATTGCTGGCTTAGATGATATCTCATTATTGTCTTGATTTGTATCTCTCTAAAGGCTAATGATCACAAGCATTTCTTCATGTGCTTATTGGCTGTCTGAATATCTTCTTTGGTAAAGTGTCTGTTCATGTCTTCTGGTCAATTTTTAACTGGATTGCTTGTCTCTTTGATGTTGATGTGTTGGAATTTTCTATAAATTTTAGAGATAAGTCCCTTATTGGATATGTCATTACCTAAAAATTTTTTCCCAATCAGTAGGCTCTCTTTTTATTCTTTTGGAGGAGTCTTTTGATGCACATAAGAATTTAATTTTTAGAATGTTCCAATCATCTAGTTTATCTTCTGCTGTTTGTGTTGTTTTAGTTATGTTTGATCACCTATTTATGCCATATATGACAGACCCTAAGTTTGCCCCTATTTTTTCTTTGATAAGCTTTATACTTTTTTGCTTATCCAAGGGCTTTTTCCTTTCTGTATAAAATCAGTAATTGGTTTTTCCATGTCTTTAAAGAATGTTGATGGAATCTAGATTGGGATTCCAACAAATGTATAGATTGCTTTGGTTAGTATTAACATTTTCACAAGGTTCAGTCTTCCTATCCACGAGCATAGTAGGTTCTTCCATTTATGAAGATCTCTTAGTTTCTTGAAGTAGTATTTTGTACTTTTCTTTGTATAGGTCTTTTGTTTCTCTGGTAAGATTTACTCCCAAGTATATTACATTTTTGGGAGCTCTGGTAGCATAGTGCCTAAGGCACTTGACTGCTAACAAGAAAACTGGTGGTTCAAACCCACCAGCCACTCCTTGGAAGGAAGGTTGGGCAATCTACTTCCTAGTGATACTGCCTCAGAAACCCAAGGAGTGGTCACTATGAGTCGGATCTGACTCGACGGCACATAATGATGATGACGAGCTATTGTAAATGGTATTAAGGAGCTGTAGTGGCATAGTGCCTAAGGCATTTGACTGCTAACCAGAAGGCTGGCAGTTTAAACCCACCAGCCACTCTGTGGAAGAAAGACTGGGCAATTTACTTCCATAAAGATTTACCAACTCAGAAACCCAAAGTGGGTCACTGTGAGTCAGAATTGACTCAATGGCAATGAGTTTGGTTTTCTTTTTTGGTAAGTGGTATTGATTTCCTTATTTCCTTTTCAGAGACCTCTTTGCTGGTATAGAGGAATCCAACTGATTACTTGTGTGTTGATCTTGTATTCTGCCACTATGCTAAATCTTTCAATTCGCTCCAGTAGTTTTCTTCCTGAGTCTCTTGGGTTTTCTATGTATAGGATCATATCATCTTCAAATATGGATACTTTTACTTCTTCTTTACCAATTTGGATGCCTTTTATTTCTCTGTCTTGCCTTATTGCCCTGGCTAAGACTTCCAATACAATGTTGAATAGAAGTGGTAATGTTGTTTTTGTTGTTGTTATGTGAATTTGGACCCAACTCAGAGTGACCCCTCCTTGGGTGTCCCAGGTGGTATCACTACGGAAGTAGATTGCCCAACCTTACTTCTGAGGAGTGGCTGATGGGTTTGAACTGCCAGCCTTCTGGTTAGCAGTCAAATGCCTTAGGGACTACGTTACCAGAGCTCCTAGAAGTGGTAATAGAAGACATCATTGTCTGGTTCCTGTATGCAACAGGAATGGTTTCAGTGTCTTTCCATTGATAATTGGTTGGTTGTTGGCTTTGTATATATACCCTTTATTAAGTTGAGGAATTTCCCTTTTATTCCTATCTTGCTTAGAGTTTTTTTTTTTTTTTTTTTTTAAATCCAGAATGGTTATTGGATTTTAACAAATGCTTTTTCTGTATCAATTGATATTATCATGTAGTTCTTTTCCTTTATTTTACTTAGGTGACAGATTACATTGAATGTTTTTCTAATGTTGAATCATCCTTGCATACTTCTTTAGGGTATTTGTTATTTTTTGTCTTGTTGAACTTTGTTATTATTGCTGGCTTAGATGATATCTCATTATTGTCTTGATTTGTATCTCTCTAAAGGCTAATGATCACAAGCATTTCTTCATGTGCTTATTGGCTGTCTGAATATCTTCTTTGGTAAAGTGTCTATTCATGTCTTCTGCCCATTTTTTAATTGGATTGTTTGTCTTTTTTTTATTGAGGTGTTGGAGTGTTCTATAAATTCTAGAGATAAGTCCCTTGTCAGATATGTCATTGCCAAATATTTTTTCCCAATCTGTAGGTTCTCTTTTTATTCTTTTGGAGAAGTCTTTGGAAGCACACAAAAATTTAACTTTTAGAAGGTCCCAATCATCTGGTTTCTCTTCTGCTGTTTGTGCATTTTGAGTTATGCTTGATAGTCTATTTATGCCATATATTAGGGCCCCTAAATTTGCCCCCAGTTTTTCCTTGAGGAATTCTATAGTTTTGGGTTTCACATTTAAGTCTTTGATCCATCTGGAGTTTGTTTTTGTGTATGGTGTGATGTACAAATCTTGTTTCATTTTTCTGCAAATGGATCTCCAGTTTTGCCAGCACCATTTATTAAACAAACATTCTCTTCCCCATTTAATGGATATTGGCCCTTTGTCAAAGATCACCTGACCATAGATCGATGGATCTATTTCTGGGTTGTCAATTCTATTCCATAGGTCTATGTATCTATCAATAAACCAATACCAGGCAGTTTTGACTACTGTGGCTGTATAGTAGGTTTTGAGATCTGGCAGTGTGAGACCTCCTACTTTGTTCTTCTTCAGTTACTCAGTAGTTTTTAAGGAAGGTATTATTCAGTTTCCAGGCTTTTGACTTTTTTTTTTTCCTCTGCTGATCTTCCTATTGCTGATTTTTATAGCATTATAATCTGAGATCATGCTTTGTAGTATTGTAATGTTTACAATACACATTGAGGGTTGTGTATTGAACACACTGAGGGTTGCTTTTTGGCCTAACATATAATCAATTCTGTAGAACGTTCTACGTACACTGGAAAAGAATGTTTATCTTTCTGTTGTTGGGTGAGATATCTATAAGATCAAGTAGGTTGATTCTAGTTTTTAGTTCTTCCATGTCTTTGTTAAATATTTTTCTAGTTATTCTATCCCTCATCAAAAGTGTTGTATTAAAGTCTCCTACCATGACTGTGGAGTCATCTATTTTTCTTTTCAATTCTGTTAAACTCTTATTTATGTCTTATGGGGCTCTTTCATTGGATATGTGGATATTTATTATGCTTGTATCCTCTTGTTCTATTGATCCTTTAATCGATACGTAATGTTCCTTATGTCTCATGGTGGTTTTTTTGTCTTAAAGTCTATTTTATAAAAAAGTAATATTGTCATGTTTTTTATTTCCATTCACTTGATGTATTTCTTCCAACCTTTGATGTTTAGTCTATTTTTGTCTTTGCATCTAAGGTGAGTGTCTTGTAAACAACATATTGATGGGTTGTGTTTTTTTTATCCATTTTGCAAACTTTGTCTCTTGATTAGTGCATTTAATCCATTTACATTCAATGTAATTATCAATAAGTATGAATTTATTGCTATCATTTTGTTATATGTTTTTTCATGGTGCTCTTAATATCTCTGTTCCATATAATTTTCTGTGCTGAGCTCATTTGATTTATAAATTATTTTATCATTTCCTTCATTGTTATTGTTTTAGTATTTGCTAATTATTTATGCCTTTCCTCTTTTTTTTTTTAATTTTGATGAGATGTTTTACTACTTTTTTTTGAGGTTATCTTGTGATTTATTTATTTTTATTTTTATTTTTCTCAATTTTAAAACAGTCTGTCTTGGCTTCCTCTCCATTTGAAAGTTCTGTGCCTACACTATTTATTCCTTCTTTTTAGTTTGTAATTGTCCTCATTTACCAATTGATGTCTCTGGTTCCATTTACAGTCTTGGCAGTCTATTTTAGTTTGGGTACTTCTGTGTCTGGGTTGGTTACTGGTTTATGTTGTTATATGTGTTAATAATCAGTTGTTGTCTGCTGTTGTTGGTTGCCTATCTGAAGGACTCCCTTTGGCATCTGTGGTGTAGTAAATTACCTGGTATGGCTTTTCTAGCCATAAGTCTTTGTAAACTCTATGGTGGAATTTGCTGTGACCAACTGAGGAGCTCCTGATTGTTAAAGTTATCCACCTGGGGTATTTCTGTTGCGAGTGGAACAAAGCAATGTCCTGGGAAGTTTGCTTTCTTTCAGGTGCTTAGAATTCTGATGTTATGATTGGTTAGTTTGGCCACTCTGCCAGGCTCAAAAGGAGGCCTCCTAGAGGCAGAAGTCTCTGACTGCTGGCTGAGAAGAATGTGCTGCTGAGAGAAATGCGCTCCTGAGAGAAACACGCTCCTTAGAGAAACACACTCCTGAGAGACATGTGCTGATGAGAAAGAGACACTGACAGACACATGCTGCTGGGAGAGAGACTGAGAGAGACTGTTGGCTGAGAGATGGCAGGCTGAGAGAGATTGAGCATTGTTTCTGAACTTGAATTGTGGCCTGGTGCTTCCCTATTAAACCCCATAATCTGTGAGTCTTTGTGGCCACTGTAGCAAACTCAAACCCAGCAGAAAGGTGGTGGATGCTGTGGGAGGAACGGTTGGTGTCAGGGTTGATGTAAGGGCTGGAGGGAGGCAGCATGTCTGGCCTCACAGGAATAGGCATTGGGCTATTGATGGTGATTCTATCTTCCTCTTGTGGGGTTATAGGAGGTCAGGAGATGTGGCCTCCTTACCTCTTTAGCAGTGTCTCTTGTTATATTTATCTGTAAACATTCTAATTTCACCATCATATTTGAGGGACAATTTTACTGGGAATATAATGTTGTTGGCAATTATTTCCTTTTTTTTTTTTATTGTGCTTTGGGTACAAATTTACAAAGCAGATTTGCTTTATGTTCAATGGTTCATGCACATTTGATTTCACAGCCCTGATTACAATCCCCAACCATAAAAAACCCTCCTCCCCTCTCCTCCTTGTGACAACCCCCTTCCTGTTTCCTTCTTATCTATGCATTCCTGTCTGTCCAGCTTTCCCTCTCTGTGAATGCTGCCCCTCTGATGTCTAGTGCTTTATTGATCTAAGGGGTGCATCTCCCTAGGGTAGGTGGGTGCATTTCTCTGGAGCAGGTGTTCTGTTTGTAGGTCTTTCTACTTTTGGGCTGAGAGCCAATCCATGGAAGTGAGACCATTTCTAGCCCCAAAGGATTACCCAGGTCCATCTTCTCAGAGATTTCGCCATTCTCTATCCAACCAGTAATTCTGGTCATTTTTTGTGTTCTTGAATTTTGTTCCACATTTTTCCTCCCACTCTATCCAGGATCTCCAATTTTGATCCCTTCCTGAGTGGTTGGCATTGGTAGCTGGACACCATCTAGTTCTTCTTGTCTTGGGGTCATGAAGGCTGAGGTCCTCATGGTATGTCATATCTTTGGACTAATTGTTTCCAAATGACTTTGATTTTCTTCACTCTTCTTTCCTCCAGATGAGAGGAAACCAATAGCTATATATTAGATGGCCATTTGAAAACTTTTAAGACTCCAGTCACTACTCGCCAAAGTAGGATGTAGAACAAGATTTTCAGTACTATACTGTGCCAATTGAGAATGATGTGCCTTGAGACTATGGTCCTGAGCCCACAGGCCTGGTGATTCTCTCTCTCAAGGTGTTTGTTTGTCTCTGAGAAGCTACTCTAACCCTGTCCTCTGTTACTTCTGTAATGTATGTGGATGATAGTGTAGCACAGTACATGTATAAGACTATCTTCAGCCAAATCTATCCTTGGTCAAGGGTACATTTCTATTCATCTACCCCCACCTGATCTTCTCAACTGTCTATGCATTTACCCATAGCCTAGTGTTTGCTGCCACTGGTAATGCAGTATTGTACATGTAACAGTATTTTCTTTCTGTTGTCTATAACTTTTGTGCACATTTCTGTGTCCTCCCTTTCCCCACTGTCACTATCATGGTCACAGACTCTTTCTATACTACCCCTTCCCTCACCCAAATCAAAATGTGACCACCAACTAGTCTGACATTTTCTCTCTCCTTCTCTTTATCCCTGGTAACCAAAAAAGTGAATTTCCTTCCCTGAGTAAACCTTTCCTTGACTTTTTACAATAATGGACTCATACAATATTTGTCCTTCTGTAATTCACTTATTTACTCAGGATAAGGAGCTCTGGTGGTGTAGTGTCTAAGGCATTTGACGGCTAACCAGAAGGCTGATGGTTCAAACCCACCAGCCACTCCTCAGAAGGAAGATTAGGCAATCTACTTCCATAGAGATACTGCCTTGGAAACCCAAGGAGGGGTCACTATGAGTCACAATTGACTCAACAGTGGTGAGTTTGTAGTTTTTAATGTCATCCATATTCACCCACATTCTGAGATAATTCATGTATTCTTCATTATTCTTTAATGTTGCATAGTATTCTATTGTGTGACTGTACTGTGATTTGGTATCCATTTATCTGTTGATGGGCATTTAGGTTGTTTCCATCTCTATGCTATAGTGAATTGTGCTGCACTGAACATGGGTGTGCATATGTGTATTTGTGTCTTGTTTCTCAACTCTTTAGGGTATATTCTTAGTAATGGAGTTGCTGAATAAAATGGTATTTCTATTTTCAGTTTTTCAAGGAAACACCATACCATTTTCCACAGTGGCTGTACCATTTTGTAGTTCCACCAGCATTGTATGAGAGTTCCAATCTCTCTTCACCCTTGGTTGGCAATTATTTTGTTTTGAGGTTTTATATATGTTACCCCTTCTTGCCTACATGGTTTCTGCTGAGAGGTCAGAGCTTAGCCTTATTAGTTACCCTTTGTAGATAACTTTTCATTTTTTCTATGCTGCTTTCAGGATTCTTTCTCTATGGTTCTGGTATATTTCATTATGATATGTCTTGGTGATTTTCTTTTGGGTTGTCTATCCTGTTTGGGGTTCATTGAACTTCTTGAATGGCTATCTTTGCATCTTTCATTATGTTAGGGAAGTTCTTCCCCCCCCCTTTTTTATTTATTTATTTATTT
>NW_006921721.1:232705-247954 GCF_000298275.1 Orycteropus afer afer
TCAGGGGTCCAGGATTTTCTTCTGCGTCTGTGTTAATTGGTTTCCCTTTTCTTTGTTGAAGAGGGTCTGTGCAGTCTTTCTGCCTAGTCCACCATCTTGCCGTAATGTATGTTATGTTAGGGAAGTTCTTCAACAAATCTTCAGCATTTTCTCTGTGGTTTTATTTGTCTCTTCTTGTTTTGGAATTCTGATCACATGTGAGTTATTCCTCTTGATGATATCCCACATGAATCTTAGGCTTTCTTCATTTTGTTTTGATCTTTTTTTTCTGATTGAAACTTTAACAAAGTAATATTGAGAGATTTGTACTCAATCTCACTAATTCTGTCTTCTATCAATTTGATTCTACTCCTTTGCCCTTTTAATGTGTTATCTATTTCTGAAATCTTCTTATTGATCTTCTGCATTTCTATTTGCTGCTTTTGTGTAGTTTCTAATTTTTCACTTATTTTCTCAATTTGTTCTTGTGTTGTTTTCCTAAATTGTTGTAGTTTTGTCTGTGTTTTCCTTAATTTTGTCAGTGTTTTTCTTGATTTTGCCAGTGTTTTCATCGATCCATCCCTCAAGGCTTTTGGGGGGGGGTACCTCACTGCCATCAAGTCAACTCAACTCATAGTGACCCCTTCTTGGGTTTCTGAGGTGGTATCTACATGGAAGTAGATTGCCCAATCTTCCTTCTGAGAAGCAATCCTTTGAAGGTACCTACATATAATTCTTTTGAATTCTTTATCAATGCTGCTTCTTCCTCAGAAGGTTTCCTGGTTCTGTGTCCCAGTCCCTTGTTTGTACTACTTTATCTTGCTTCTTTGTGTGAACTTGGATGGTGAGTTGTCTCCGAAACATTGTGATTTCATTGTATTTATATTTAATTGGTGATTGTATTTTTGGGGGGTGGGGCTTAATTTTGTTTTGATGTATCTAAATGAGCAGCACTGGAGTGCCACTCTATTTGCTAATTTGGCAGCACTTAGGCACTCTCCACCTGTCTCCTGTTTGTTGTGATAGAGGATGAAATTGTGTGCACAGATCTCTGCTAGCTGTTTTTGGAGAGAAGTTGAGGGTAAGTTGGACTGGTAGTGGCTTCTATCTTCCACTGATCAGTTGGAGCAGAAGTGAGTAGTGGCCCTGACCCAATAGGAGGGGTTTCAGGATGGGAGGGTGTGGCTTCATCATGTGTGCACAGTTCCTATCTCCCATCTAGTTGAATAAACATACCAAAAAAAAAAAAAAAAGTAAATAAACAACACAAACCACAAAAATAAATAGCAACCACCAAGAAAAAGCAATAAATGAAAAGAAAAATTTTAAAAGAAAAAAAAGACAAAAGAAGGACAAAAAGAAAAAGAAAGCAAACAAACAAACAAAATCTTTCTAGTTGTCACCCACCAGTGTGGCTACCCCTGCATCCTCGGTAAGCTGAGCTTATTCTTAGGCTGCTGCCCAGATCACAATACCACTTGTAAATATCCAAAATGGCAATGCTATTAGGAAAGCTGAGAGTTCACAGCTCCATTTGTCTCCTTATTTACTGCCTTCATTTAGGTTCTTCTACTCAAAAAAACAAACAAAAAAAAAGTCACTTGTGTTGAGTCAGCTCTAACTCATAGCGACCCCTCCTTAGGTTTCTGAGGCAGTATCACTACAGAAGTAGATTGTCTAATCTTCTTTCTGAGGAGTGGCTGGTGGATTTGGACTGCCAGGCTTCTGGTTAGCAGTCAAATGCCTTAGGCACTACGCCACCAATTGGTATTTAATCCACTTCCTTATCGTCCCTTTTGAAGCTCAGAGTTCTAGGATTATCTTCTGTATCTGCTTCAATTGGTTTCTCATTTCTTTGTTGTAAAGGGTCTGTGTAGCTTGCCTGCTTATTCCAGTAGCTTGACAGAAGTCAATTCTGGATCTTGATACTGCATCTAGCTCAACATCTTCTCTGATTCCTGGACTTGAATCAGTGGCCTTCTGTATTGCTTGCCAGTCTTGGGATTGTTGCCCTTGCAGCCTGTGAGCAAACCATCTGCCATTTTAACTGTTGATCTTGGATTCATCAACCTCTGAAGACAGCAGCCTGCTAGCCCCCCCACCAATTTTGGGTTTGTCAGCCCCTGAAGCTCATGAGTCAGGAGAAGCTTCCAGCTTGATGTTTGACCTATGGACTTAGGACTTGACAGTCTCTACAACTGTATGAGCCATTTCTTTGAGACAAATGTTTCTCTTTCTCTTTCTACAAGCTTCACTGGTTTTGCTTCTCTAGAGAATCCAGCTAAGACAGAACCTTAACTTGAGGATTGGTCATTTTTGCCATCTCATTATACTAAAATGAGCTATCTCAGAGGTGGAAAAAGGAGAATTTCACTGCATCAAGAGAGAAGAGCATATCCATGGATGCAAGATCCCAGCATTAGACCTCTTTGACCCAGGAGACAAAGAGAGCTGTAACACTTTGCTGAGATGACGAGACGGCAGTAGTAGAGGAAATAGAACCAAGGGACTTACATGAGACAGAACACTGGGCTTCCTGGCCCATAGAGCAAGAAAGCTGAGTGCCTTCAGATAGGAGACTTGTTGGCAGATGGGGTGCCTCTCTAAGCACCTATTTTGCAAAGCTAAAAGAACTTTGTAAAGCTGGCCCAAGCAAGGCAGAGGCAGAGGCCAAGACTGGAGAAGCATGGCTGTCACATGATTGAGAAATTGTCTTGATTGAAGACCTGTATTCTGAGTTTTTGATTCTGAACTATAACCTAATAACTTCCCTAATAGCCTCATAATCATATCCTAAGTATTGTCTGTGAGTTCTGTGTAGCCATTGCAATGAATTACTGAACCAAGCAGAGAAACAGAGAGTGCCATGGAAGGTTGGTGTCATAATTGCTAAAAAGGGAGGTGGTGGCATGTCTGACCTCCACTTCATAGGAATAAGCCTTGGGCTGTTGATGTTCATCTTGATTCTCTCTCCCCCTTGTTACGTTAGAGGGGGGTAATAGGATGCCTCCCCCATGCCCTTTATGCAAAAATCTCAGAAAAGAAGAGAACTAAGAAGTATAAGCCCTATAAGGCATGAAAATATTCTATAAATCTACAATAATTAAATCAGTTACCACTGATGCAAGATTAGACAAATATGAGAAGAGAAGGTTAGACCTATAATTGTTCCTAGAAATACTACATAATGGAGTAATTAAGAAGAGTTTGGGTGCTGAAGACCACTAGGACTTGAATCCTTGTTTACTACTTCCTGGCCATATGAGCCTGGACAGTTTCTACATTACATCTATACAATGAAGGTGACTGTACCCAGCTTGGCTCTCTGTGTGGTGCAAAAGATTAAGTCTTGGCTGCTAATCAAACCATCCAGAGGCACCTCAGAAGAAAAGTCTGGTGATCTGTATCTGAAAGGTCACAGCCATGAAAACTTTATGGAGCATAGTTCTACTCCGATGCACATGGGGTTGCGAGGTGTTGGAATTAACTCAACAGCAATTGATTTTGTTTTTTACCTCATAAGTTTTTCTGACTATCATATGAGAAAATGAATACATGTAAAGTTCTTAGAACAGAGTGAATGCTCATAGCTAATGCCTAATCAATTGTATTTTCTTTTGTGGCCAGCCTCCTTTGAATGCAAAAACAAATTATAGTATTAATGCCTGGAACTTTCCATTGTTTTCCTTCCTAAATTTGCTAGGTCATTATTTGCCAAAGTGTTACACATCACACTGTTCCAAAGGAAAAGAACTTCTGATGAGATGTTAGGAAACACTGCACTCACTCTCACTCCAGGAAGATTCACAGTGTACATCAGCAGAGTGATGGTCCTGACGGTTGGTCACTAGGCTGCTTCTCCAAAGGCCTATAGTAAATAGATGCAGTGTTTCCAAACATGTTGGGCCCTTGGATTCTATTTTTAATATTATGTATTAACATCCTCCATAACTGCTATTATGTTATGAGGCTGGCATAGGACAGGACAGTGTTTTGTTCTGTTGTTCATGGGGTCATTATGAGTCGAAGATGACTCAATGCACCTAACAACAACATAACTGCTGTTCTGTGGAACACACTTTGGGAAACTACATTGGATAGATATAAAATCAAAAATTCATTGTCATTGAATTGTTTTTTGATTCAGAGCAACTTTATGGGACAGAGTAGAACTGCCCCCATAGGGTTTCCAAGGCTGTAAATCTTTATAGAAGCAGACTGCCATATCTTTCTCCTGTGGAGCAACTGATGGGTTTGAACCATGAACCTTTCAGTTAGTAGCCAAACATTTAACCACTGTACCATCAGAGCTGCTTGGTCAAATATATACAGATCACATCAAATCTCCAAATACCAATGTGTGACTAATTGCTTCTATGAGTAAGTACCTCCTTTGCCATGAGACCAGAAGAAATAGATAATGCCTGGCTACCACTAGTGAACATTTTGATCAAAGATTCTATAGAAGAATCTTGGAGGGTAACACAGAAGAGAATTTAAAATTATCATAGACTCTAGACTTGGATGAACCCTTGAAACTATTGCCCTGAGTTAATCTTTAAACACCAAAACAAAAATATTCCCTGAAGCCTTCTTAAAATGAAATAATAGTTTAACTTCATTAGCAACAAATATCTGCCTTGAGCATTATAGTCTTTTAAAAACTATCTATATGGGACCAAATTGACAACAGCAACTTGAAAGATTAGATCAGAACTTAGGGGAAAGTGAGTTTAGGCTAATGGGGGAGGAACAACTCAGAAAAGGATGGTGAGAATGATTATACAAGTCAAAGAATGTAATTAATGTCACTGTGATAGTTGGAGCTGTGTGTCAACTTGGCTGGACCAAAATTCTGTGTGGTTTAAGCAATTGTGATGTGAGTTATTCCCATGATGGGATCAGATGTATATGTTTTGAGCAACCAAACCATTGAAAGGGAGTTTCCCTAGGGGTGTGGCCTGCTTCTAGTATATTTATGGACATCCTGAGAAAAGAGACACTCTTCTGTGGATCAGGATTCTATTGTGCTGCCTACAACTGTCCATGAGTGAACAATCCACCATTCAGCCTGGAGATCCTGGATTCATCATTCGTTGGAGTCAACAGGCAGTATACTGCATGCCATCCTTGAGCTCGTCAACCCCTATTGAATGATGCAGGAAACATCAAGAGAAGATGGCAGGAATACACAGAATCACTGTACCAAAAAGAACTGGTAGATCTTCATCCATTTCAGGAAGTGGCATATGATCTAGAATCAGTAGTACTGAAGGAGGAAGTCAAAGCTGCAATGAAAGAATTGGTGAAGAACAAGGCTCTGGGAATTGACGGAATATCCATTGAGATATTTCAATAAATGGATGCCCCATTGGAGGCACTCACTCAGTTATGCCAAGAGATTTGGAAGACAGCTACCTGGCCAACTGACTGGAACAGATCCATATGTGTGCCAGTTCCAAAGAAAGGTGATACCAGAGATTGTGGAAATTATAGAACAATATCATTAATACCACATGCAAGTAAGATCTTCCTGAAGATAACTCAAAAACTTTTGCAGCAGTATATTGACAGAGAACTTCCAGAGGTGCAAGCTGGATTCAGAAGAGGATGTGGGACAAGGGATATCATAGCTGTTGTCAGTTGGATATTGGCTCAAGGCAAAGAATACCAGAAAGATGTTTACTTGTGTTTTATTGACTATGCAAAGGCATTTGATTGTGTGGATCATGACAAATTATGGATAACATTGAAAAGAATGGGAATTCCTGAATAATTGATTGTACTCATGAGGAACCTGTACCTTGACCAGGAGGTTGTTGTTCTAACGGAACAAGGAGACACTACATGGTTTAAAATCAGGAAGGGAGTGCATCAGGGTTGTATCCTTTCCCCATACTCACTCAATCTATGTGCTGAGCAAATAATCCAAGAAATTGGACTATATGAAGAAAAACGTGGCATCAGGATTGGAGGAAGAATCATTAACAACCTGAGATATGCAAATGATACAAATTTGTTTGCTGAAAGTGAGGATGACTTGAGGCACTTACTGATGGAGGTTGAAGAATACAGTATGCAGTATGGATTACGTCTTAATATAAAGAAAACAAAAATCCTCACAACTGGACCAATGAGCAGCATCACAATAAATGGAGAGAAGACTGAGGTTGTCAAAGAATTCACGTTGCTTGGTTCTACAATTGATGCCAATGGAAGCAGCTGTCAGGAGATTAGACAACGTGTAGCATTGGGAAAGTCAACTGCGAAGGAACTGTTTCAAGTGCTGAGGAGCAATGATATCTCCTTGAGGACTAAGGTGTGCCTGACACAAGCCATGATATTTCCAATTGCCTCATATCCATGTGAGAGCTGGACAATGAATAAGGAAGACCAAAGAAGAGTTGATGCTTTTGAGTTGTAGTGCTGGCGAAGAATGCTGAAAGTACCATGGACTGCTAAAAGAACTAACAGATCTGTCCTGGAGGAAGTGCACCCAAAATGCTCCTTGGAAGTGAGAATGGCCGGACTTTGTGTCACCTATTTTGGTCATGTTGTCAGAAGGGATCATTCCCTGGAGAAGGATGTCATACTTGGTAAGGTGGAGGGTCAACGAAAGAGGGGGGGGCCTTCAAAGAGATGGATTGACATGGTGGCTGCAGTAATGGGCTCAAGTATAGCCGGGATCGTGGCGCGGGATCAGGCAGTGTTTCGTTCTGCTGTGCATGGGGTCACTATGAGTCAGAAATGACTTGATGGCACCTAACAACAACAACAGCAACATGCCTCTGGAACAACAGACAAAGAAGGGCATTACTATACTATCTTGTGTGATAGGTCCCAATTACCAAGGGGAAATTGGATTGACATTACATAATGATGGTAAAGAAGAATATGTTTGGAATACAGGAGATACTTTAGGACATCTCTTAGTAGTACCATACCCTGTGATTAAAGTCAATGGAAAATTACAGCAACCCAATTCTGATATGACTACTAATGGCCCAGACCATTCAGGAATGAAGGTTTCAGTCACCTCACCAGGCAAAGAACCATGAACAGCTGAGGTGCTTGCTGAGGGCAAGGGAAATACAGAATGGGTGGTGGAAGAAGGTAGTTCTGAACATCAGCTACGATCAGGTGACCACCTGCAGAAATGAGGACTGTGGTTGTTATATTTCTTCATTGTATATGTGCATCAAATATTTTTGTTTCCTTCTGTTATGAATTGTGAAATGTAAATAAGGTTAATGTGTTTTGGTTGTATGTGTGTTAGCGTATCATGTTAGGCACAAATATGACTTTATAATTGTCTTTATTTAGACTTATATATGGTTAAAAAGATGTGTACAACTGTCAAGTTGACAAAGGGTGGAATGTGATAGAGCTGTGTGTCAACTTGGCTGGACCAAAATCCTGTGTGGTTTAAGCAGTTGTGATGCGAGTTGTTCCCATGATGGGATTAGATGTATATGTTTTGAGCAGCCAATCCATTGAAAGGGAGTATGGCCTGCTTCCAGTATATTTATGGACATCCTGGGAAAAGAGACACTCTTCGGTGGATCAGGATTCTGTTGTGCTGCCTACAACTGTTCGTGAGAGAACAATCCACCATTGAGCCTGGACATCTTGGATTCATCATTCATTGGAGTCAACAGCCAGTATACTGCCTGCCAATCTTGAGCTAATCAGTTCCTGCAGCTGCGTGAGTTGGGAAAAGCCTCCAGCTTGACGTTTGATTCAAGAACTTGGGACTTGCCAGCTTCTATAAGTGTGTGAGCCATTTTCCTAAGATAAATTTCTCTTTCTCTCAGTCTCTCTAGAAGCTTTACTGGTTTTGTTTTTCTAGAGAACCCAGTCAAACACAGTCACTTAATGGTACATGTAGAAACTGTTACATTGGTGTATGTTTTGTTGTGTATATTCTCAGCAATAACAAAGTAAACCCAAATGGCCATTTTTAAATGGCCATTAAAATAAGTTAAATTAAATTACAGCACTTGTATTATCAAATTGTATCAATTTTTTGAAAATCTTATTGTAGTAAAATAGATGTAAAAAAAATAGCCATTTTGACCATTTTTAAGTTTACAACTCAGTGTGGTAATTACATTCACAATGTTGTGTAACTATCATTACTATCTGTTTCCAAAACTTTTTCATAATCCCAAATAAAACCTCAATACTCTTTAAGCAATAGCTTCCCATCCTTCCCTCCCCCCAAGCCCTGTAACTGTTCATCTTTCTATCTCTGTACATTTGCCTGTTCTAGATCTTTCATGTAACTGGAATGATACACTATTTGTCTGTTTGTTTCTGGCTTACTTCACTTAGCGTATTTCCAAGATTCATCCATGTTGTAGGATGTATCAGAACTTCATTCCTTCTTACGACTGAATAATATTCCATTGATTAGATCCAATTTTACTCCCAAACATATCTAACAGACCTGAATCAGTAGCCATTTGTGTACAATTAATATGCAAAAAAGAATTGTAGCAATTACTCAAATAGTTAAAGCAAAGGTAGAATTTTCGCAAGAATTATTCACACCATTGTGCTTTTTTTTTGGTTTTAAGTCTCTGTCCCATTTTTTTTAGTGGCATAAAGACTTCAGAATAATTGGCTCTTGAAATTATGTACTGTAGCATGAACTAAAGAGCTCTACAAATTACATATTTCTTAACCAACTCAAATGCTTAAAACCAAGGTACGTAACATAAATCTCAAGGATTCTAATCCATTTCTACAATAAAATATTTTCCTTCGGAAGCTAGAAAAGACCAGTCTATTTCCATTTACATCTATATTGCTGGTAGAGTGAAGATGCTACAGAGAGAAGCAAATATGCACAGTAAGGAGCTTCCTTGAAGCTAACAATTGTGTCTTAAACATATTTGCATCTTCAGCCCAGCACTGTGTGCTTGACACGTAGTGAGAAAAAAAAAAAAATCAAAGACAACAACAACAACAAAAAGTTGCCATTGAGTCATTCTGGTTCATGGTTTCAGAGTAGAACTGTGTACCATAGAGTTTTCAATGGCTGGTTTTTCAAGAGTAGATTGCCAGGGTCCTTCTTCTGAGGTGACCCTGGGTAAACTCAAAACTCTAGCCTTTCAGGTAGCAGCTTAGTGCATTAACTATTTGCATAACCCATGGACTGACATATGGCAAATGCTGAAAAATGTTTGTTGAATGAATAAGCTCACTCATCCCAAAAGAACTATGTGGTGGTTATATTTGTGTGTCAACTTGGTTAGGCCTGGTTGAGTGGCTGGGCAGCTGGATGTAGGATTCCCCATGATGAGACTGGTAATCAACTTCATGGTGGAATCTACTGTGAGCAGCTGAGTAGCTGCCTTTGGGTATGGGGTCTGCTTCCAATATATAAGAAACAGCTTTGGGAATGGTCTCTAGCTTATGGCACACCTTGACCCTACATGTAGCTGTGTTGTTGTTCAGCAGTGTGCCATGCTGTGCCAACCTTGGGACTTACAATGGACTTGAATTAATGGTCTGCCGTGTGGTTTGGTAACACTGGGACTGTGCCATTTTATTTGTTGACCTTGGGTTTGTCAACCTCAGCAGCCAGTAACTGCCTGAGTGATGAGATGCCTCTAGCTTCAGTGGGCTGGGGGCAAGAGACAGAGCTGAAGCCCAAAGTTGAGGGGCTTTCACAAAGTCCCTAGAGCCTGGTACTTTGAACTCGGACTTCTAGCCTCCCAAACTGTAAGAGAATAAACTCCTGTTTATTCAAGCCATCCCATTTATGTTATATCCCTGTCAGAGTGGCACTAGGTAACCAGAACAAACTATTAGGAAAAATTTACTGTAAAATGTTGGGATTTCCAAAGCTTACTAGCTTTCTACTACCACTTCTGAGAAGAGCTGTGGAAGTTATCCCAATTTAGTACACAATTTTATTTTTCAAGATCCCTAAAAAATAGGCATGGAGCTCTGGTAGCATAGAGGGTAAAGCACTCAGTTGTTCAAAAGAATGGCAGTTAGAACCCACAAGCTACTCCATGTGAGAAAGATGTGGCAGTCTGCTTCTGTAAAGATTTACAGCCTTGGCAACCCTATGGGGGCAGTTCTACTCTATCCTATAGGGTTATAATGAGTTGGAATTGACTCAATGGCAGTGGGTTTGTTTTTTGGTTAATGAATAGACAGGAACAGTTTTATACATAGTGTGACAACTGTCTATAGAAAGATGTACGCTTCTAAAATTTTGGAAAATTGTTCATGCAATGAGATTGAACATCTTTCCTGTAATTCTTTTAAACTTAATTTTATTTAAAATATTCTTCAAAAATAAAAACAAACAAAACATGGTGTTAAAGGAATTTCAAAGTTTGAATCTTTGTGAAATCTCAGTTTATAAAACCCAGAAAAAATGAGCCTTTTCTAAAGTCCAGTTCATTTGAAGAAACAGGCTCTAAGAAAAAATTCAGAAGATGTCAACTACAGAAGATATGTTGTAGTGAACTTCATTCACTTAAAGTATTGTGAGCTTTCAGCACTTCAGTGTATTCATACATCAAACCAAATCCACTGCCAGCGAGTTGATGCCAACTCATAGAGACCATTATAGGATAGGGTAGAACTGCCCCCAACGGGTTCCCAAAGCTGCAATCCTTATGGAAGCAGACTGCCAACATCTTTCTCCCATGGAGCAAGTTGTAAGTTTGAACAGCCAACATTTAGGTCAGCAGCTGAGTGCTTAACCACTGTGCCACCAGGACTCCTCAGTGTATTCATAGTCCAATCTGATTACAAGAATATAACACCAGGCCCCAAACCAAGTGTTTTCTCATTACCTGTCTTTAAGGCCACACCCCCATGTCTGCACATAACCAAGGGATGAATGAGAGTGAATAACTGGCTCCTGTTTATTTCTGCTAATTAAGAGCTGTCACATAGAAAATATAGAAAAGGTGGATATTTATGTCATCATTTTTGGCACCTCTACAGGCTCCAATCACTAAATAACAGTAATCAAATGTGAATCTACCTAATGATCTATCCAGGCCTTTGTTCTATGTCAGACACTTGTATGAGGATATGTTTTGTGGGACTGCTACACTGTCTTTCACGCTGTCAGTGTTAAAAAGGATATAGTCTAGATTTCTACCTTCCATCAATAGCCCTTTAGAAATTCATTGTTAATGGATTTATCTAATCACACAGCAGGGGAGAATGAACTTTTTACAGTGCTGGGCACAGAGTCAGTGCTTACATATAATGCATGTCGACTTAATAAGAACTTGGTAACCTGGATTTTGCTGCGCCTCCTTGGTCAAGGCATCTAACCTTTCTTGAGTCACTTTCCCCATTTATGAAGTGAGGATTTGTACAAATGGTCTTCTAGATGTCTTCTTGCTCTTCAATTTGGTTTTTAACCTATGTGATGCTATATCACCTCTGGGTGTAAAAATCCTTCTTTTCTACACAATATGAAAATAATATAAATGTCTCTGCCAATAAATTCCTTTTTTTTTTTTTTTTTTTTTAAACTTTCAAGAGTTGTTGCCTTATTCACATTCAGGAATGTATTCTTGGTCAGTTCTGCCATTCTTCCCTGGGCTTTCTTCAACTCAATTTTTCACTTGAAGCACAATAAGCAAACTATATACAGATAAAGACAGACACATTTTGTGTTTTGCTTCTTATAATGGTTGATAAGATTCTCTACTTAATTTCCAAAACCTTCCTAATAATATTTCTTAGATATTCTTGATTGTATCCACTCACTGGACTGGTAGCTTCAGGGATCTCTAGAAATGAAATCCTGAGGAGGTCATGATATTCATAGTTTTGACTTGTTGTTGTTGCTGTTATGTGCTGTCGAGTAGGACCCGACTCATAGCCAACCCTCCTTGGGTTTCGAGGCAGTATCACTATGGAAGTAGATTGCCCAACCTTCCTTCTGAGGAGTGGCTGGTGGGTTTGAACCATCATCCTTCTGGTTAGCAGTCAAATGCCTCAGGCACTATGCTACCAGAGCTCCCCTAGTTTTGACTACTTGCCCCCAAATATATAAGGTCAGTTTCCTGTTCAGTCCCTTGTAAGTCAATTCTGTCTACTCACAAAACTGTGAGAATTCAGGTTTTCCTGTTGACCTAACACTTCATTCCTAAATATCATCTCTCTTTTCCAGATTTAACACAAATTTTAATATGATAAATCCTAGTATAGATCCCTGGGATCCTATCTCTCTCATTTCTCTGTTTTCAATTTTCACTTGTTTTAGAGACTTGCAACAGTCTGAATGAATCAGAATCACAGTTTCAGAAGACATCTAGTGCAGCCTTTAACTATGCAGAAGCCATGTTTCCACCATCTCTGGGACAGTCATCTCATCTGCTTGAAAAATCACAGAGAGTAGAGAAGTTCACTGCTTTGCAAGGCAGCAAATTCAGCATGAACTAATAGGAAAGTTATTTCCCATCTTAGGCTGAAACCTGCTTCCATGTATTTTCAAATAATTGGTGCTACCCTTTTTTTTTTTTTTTTAAAGTGAAGAACCATCAGATACATCTTTCCTGAAATACATTTATGAGAAGCACACACATGAATTCATAGGGTTTTGCCTTTATTTCTAGTCTCCTTCCTACAATTACTAGCATTTCACAAGCCATTTTGGCTTTAGTAGTTTAGTAGATTGAATATTTTCTTCTAATCTTCCTAATTTCTTCAGGGTTAGTCATTCATTTGTTCCTAGACTAAGCAGACCCTCACAAGCTTTGTAGCTTTTGCTGGTTTGTCAGTGTCCTATTTAATTTGTAGTGGTTGCTGGAACAGGAGCTAATACCCCACATGTACCTTTCACTAGTACCTTTACTTCCCAGGTTCTGGAGACTGGCTGGATATTGTTGCCTGGTATATTGACTAAAATTTCTGGATCCTTTTAAATAAATTGCATGAAACAAAGTGTTTCCTGTAACTAAATAATTGAGTTGTGATTTTATTGCAGTTTTTTTTTTTTAAGTATTGTCTTAGGTTGCATTCTCTAGAGAAGTAAAACCAGTGAAGCTTATATATGTATGTATATATAGAGAGATTTATCTCAAGGAAGTGGCTTATGTAATTGTAGAGGCTGACAAATCCAAAGTCCATGGGTCAGACATCAGGCTGAAGGCTTCTCTTGACTCATGTTGCTGCAGGTGCTGATGAACCCAAGATCAGCAAGTCAGATGGCAAGCTGTTGGCTCATGGGGGTCAGAAAGATGATATCTTACCTGTAGCCCACATGTTAGTTCTTTCTAGTATATTAATGCCTGAAAAACTAGGTGTAGCAGTTTGAAATGGGAATTCTGGTGCACTAAACAGCTCATTAAATCAGAGAAGGCCAGACTTAGTGGAGTAGGAGAAGAAAGGAGGGAGAGGCAGGGTAAACACCTGGGAATAATAAAAATAAGTGAACCTGCCCTCTGGACCAGCAGTTGGCCAATGAGACAGCATCAGAGGGCTCCCTGGGCAGTGGAGAGGATGCACCAGAGGACCTGCGATGACTCCAGGGATCTACTTACAGCACCCACTTTTGTTGGTAACTTTGGAACCACTGCTAAGTGGCAGGGTGGCATTTCTGAGAGTTGGAGCAGAGACACCTCTGGCTTGGGTCACTGCTGAACAGGGAGCAGAGAGGGAAACACGCAGCAGGTGGGTGAGCACTGGGACAAACTCATGGTGTAGGTCAGGGGTCCAGCTATTCCAGGACAGCTTTTTGGCATGAAAGGGCCTGTAGTATGGGGTTTTTGTGGCTTTCTGAACCTGGCAGAAAGTGGCAGTCCCCTAACAATTGGGGTCTTTGCCAAATTTGAGCTGTGGGCCTGTGAGTGACAGTATAGCATCATCATTAGCAGCCTACTCAAAGCCCTGGAAATGGCTACTGGCACCTTGGAGCTTTTTTTCTCTTTTCTCCCTGTTTTTCCTGACTTTACCTTGGCTCATCCAATAGAAAAACCATATTAAGTCTCCACAACACCTGCCAGCTTCAATCCTAAACCTCCTTCACAATGGACAGAGACTTGCATCCACATTTCACACACTGATTCCATCATCACAAAGAAAACTGCAGAGCAATTCAGGAGACCTGAATTAATAGCCAAAAAAATAAAACATACCAGCTCCACCTTTGCAAAAACATTAAATCATAAAATCAAGACAAAACAAATCAATACATAACAGTTAAAGACAACTTAAAATGTCGAGGAAAAAACAGGCAACCTCAAATAAAACAAACAACGAAAAAAATCAGGATAAGATAACAGAAATAAAATCCCAAACAAAAGTCTCATTCAACATGGAGGAAGAGGAGGCAAAAGAATTATCTGAGAAGGAATTTAGAAGATATGTTTATAAAACTCTACAAGAGCGTAAGGAAACCCCAAATAGAACCAAGGAGAACACAGACAGTACCCTGGAAGAACTCAGGAAAACCATTCATGAACAAAATAACAAGATTAATACACAATCAGAACTTGTTCAAAAACAGCAGTTAGAAATCCAGAAGATGAATACAAAAATTACAGAATTACACAACACAGTGAAAGTACAAAAGAATAGGATAGAACTGGGTGAAGAACACATTTCCCAACTAGAAGATAAATCCCTTGACACCAGCCTGTATGAAGAAAAATCAGAAAAAAGATTTAAGAGAAATGAAGAGAACCTGAGAGTTATATGGGACAACATGAAAAGAACAACATACACCTCACTGGAATTCCAGAACAAAAAGAGGCAAAAAAAAAAAAAAAAAAACCTGAGAAAATCATGGAGATTTGCTAACAGAAAATTTCTCCCATATCATGAAGGAAGAAAAGATGTTTGTCCAAGAAGCTCAAAGAACCCCATACAGGATAGATCTCAAGAGAAAAATCACTGAGATATATCATAATCAAAATCTCCAAACCAAAGACAAAGAAAGAATCTTGCAAGCATCCTGGGGGAAAAGAAATATCACTTATAATAATCAAACTATTTGGCTGAGTTCCGATTACTTAGCAGAAACCATGAAGGCAGGAAGACAATGGGAAGAGAACTTCCCTGATATGATGAAAGAGAACATATCCATTCAGGAAGTCCAATGAACCCCAAACAGGATAGCCCCAAAAGAAAATCACTGAGATATATCATCATCAAACTCACCAAAACCAAGGACAAAGACAGAATCCTAAGAGCAGCATGGGAAAAACAAAAAGTTACATACACAGGTCAACCAGTAAGAATAAGCTCTGATTTCTCAGCAGAGACCATGCAAGCGAGAAG
>NW_006921721.1:256559-260332 GCF_000298275.1 Orycteropus afer afer
GTTGTCTCTCCTCACCTGTAACCCTGGGTCTGACTGCTCTTCTGTCTGAGTTCCTGGCTTTTATCCTCTTTCTCCTGCTCTTCCGGCCTGCTACTTTGGGCGTCCCTGAGTTTTCTCTCCTCACCCGTAACCCTGGGGCTGACTGCGCTTCTGTTGTGGTAGCTATTGTATATGGTATTGTTTTCCTTATTTCCTTTTCAGAGGTCTCTTTGTTGATATAGAGAAGTCGAAGTGATTTTTGTATGTTGACCTTATATCCTGACACTTGGCTTAACCTTTCTGTTAGTTCCAGTAATTTTTTCACTGTGTCTCTTAGGTTCTCTATGTATAGGATCATGTCATCTGCAAATAGAGATATCTTTACTTCTTCTTTGCCAATTTGGATTCCTTTTATGTCTCGTTCTTGCCTTATTGCCCTGGCTAGGGTTTCCAATACAGTGTTAAATGGGAGTGGTGACAGAGGGCATTGTTGTCTGGTTCCTCTTTGCAAGGTGAATGGTTTGAGTCTTTCTCCATTGACAATAATGTTGGCTGTTGGTTTTGCATATATGCCCTTTATTGTGTTGAGGAATGTCCCTTCTATTCCTATCTTGCTGAAAGTTTTGAATAGGAATGGGTGTTGGATTTTATAAAATGTCTTTTCTGCATCAATTGATATGATCATATGGTTCTTTTATTTATGTGATGGTACATTGATTATTTTTCTAATGTTGAACCATCCTTGCATACCTGGTATGAATCCTACTTGGTCATGAATGTATTATTACTTTTTTTATATGTAGTTGGATTCTGTTGGCTAGGATTTTGTTGAATATTTTTGTGTCTATTCATGAGGGATATTGGTCTGTAGTTATCCTTTTTAGTGGTGTATTTACCTGGTTTTGGTATCAGTGTTATGCTTGCTTCATAGAATGAATTTGGGAGTATTCCATTATTTTCTATGTTCTGGAATAGTTTGAGTAGTACAGGTGTCAGCTCTTACCTGAACATCTGATAGGATTCTCCAGTGAAGACATCTGGGCCAAGACTTTTTTTTGTGGAGAGTTTTTTATTCTTTTGTTATGGGTCTGTTCAAATATTCTATCTCAGACTGGGTTAATTTAGGGAGGTCTTGTGTTTCTAGAAATTTGCCCATCTATTCTAGGTTCTTGAATCTATTGAAGTACAGTTCTTCATAATATTTATGTCATTATCTTTTGTATTTCAGTTGGTTCTGTTGTGATGTTGCCCTTTTCACCTATTATTTGTGTTATTTTCATTTTGTCTTTCTTTTCCTTTGTTAATTTGCCAGTGGTTTGTTGATTTTGTTAATCTTTACAAAGAATTGGCTTCTTGTCTTGTTGATTTTCTCTATTGTTTATTTTCTGCTTCATTTATTTCTACTCTGATTTTTATTATTTCCTGACTTCTGGATACTGTAAATTTCTTTTGTTGCTCTTTTTCTAATTGTTGGAGTTGTTGAGTTAAAGTGATGATGTTAAGTCTTTCTTCTTTTTTGATGTGTGCATTTATTTCTATAAATTGACCTCAGAGTTCTGCTTTTGCTGTGTCCCAAAGGTTTTGGTAAGTTTTATTTTCATTGTTTGTTTGTAGGAATTTTTTTTATTTCACACTTTATTTCTTCTGTCACCTAGTAGTTTTTGAGCAGTATATTATTCGGTTTCCACATACTTGATTTTTTTTCCCTAGTTTTTCTATTATTATTTTCTAATTTTATAGCATTGTGATTTGAGATGCTTCTTAGTATTCCAATGTTTGTAAATTTATTGAGGCTTGTTTTGTGGCCTAGCATATGGTTTATCCTGGAGAATGATCCAAGTGCACTGCAGAAGAATGTGTAGTGTGCTTTTGTTGACTGGAGTACTCTATATGTGTCTTTGAGGTCAAGTTGGTTGATTATGTTGTTGAGTTCTTCTGCATCTTTGTTAAGTGTTTTTTCTAGTTGTTCTGTCCTTCCTTGAAAGTGATCTGTTAAAGTCTCCTACTACTGTTGTAGAATTGTCCATTTTTCCTTTCAATTCAGTTAATATTTGCTTTATGCATTTTGGAGGGTTTTCATTGGATGCATAGATATGTATTATGGTAATGTCCTCTTGGTCACTGACCCTTTTAACATCATATAGAGTCCTTCTTTATCTCTTATGCTGGTTTTCACCTTGAAGTCTATATTACCAGAAATTAACCACTCCTGATCTTTTTTGGTTGCCATTAGCTTAATTTTTTTTTCCCAACCCCTTGATTTTTTATTTATCTTTGTATCTAAGGTGGGTCTCTTGTAGGCAGTGTATCAATGAGTCTTCTTTTCTTATCCACTCTCTTTCTCTTGACTGGTGCATTTAGTCCATTCACATTGAGTGTAATTAGTGATAGGTATGTATTTATTGCTGTCATTCTATTATGTTTTTTGTTGTGTTGTTGGTGATTTAATTGTTCCAAATATTTTTCTGTGTTGAGTTCATTTTGTTATCCAGTGTTTTTTCTCTAAATCAAGGGCATTTGGAAACAACCAGCCCAAGGATATGATGGACCTCAAGACCAAGAAAAGAACTAGATGGTGCCTGACTACCAATGCCAATCACTTGGGAAGCAATCAAAACTGGAGATCCTGGATAGAGTGGGAGGAAAAATATGGACCAAAATTCAAAAACACAATAATGACCAGAATTACTGGTTGGGTGGAGTCTGGTAGGACCCTGAAGACTACAGCCATGGTATACCCTTCAGGCCTGGGATAGGACTTACTCCCAGGTTCTGGCTCTCAGCCCAATAGTAGAAAGACTTACATGAAGAACACCCAACTCAGGGCGATGCACCCACCTCCTCTACAGAGATACACCCCTTGGAGCAGTCGGCCACAGGGTGCCAGAGGGCCAGCATGCACATGGATGGAAAGCTGGACAGACAGGAGTGAATAGTTCAGAAGGGCACAGGGAGGGGAGGAGAGCAGGTTAGGGTTGAGGGTGGTAATCAGGGTGTTAAATCAAATGTACATAAACTGTGGAATGTAAAACAAATTCTGCTCTGTATATTTGCACCCAAAGCTGTTCCTCCATTTGTGCACTGAGATTCCATTCCTTCCTCTTTCCTCTGAGAAAACTTTTTGGTTTTAGATTTACAAAGTTTGGTTATGATATGTCTTAGTGACTTTCTCTTGGGATCTGTCCGGTATGGGGTTCATTGAGCTTCTCTGATGGGTATCTTTCCTTCTCTCATGATATGAGGAAAATTTTCTCTCAGCAAGTCATCAACAATTTTCTCAGTGTTTTCCCCCACCCCTTGTTCTGGTATTCCAATTAGATGTATGTTTTTTTTTTTTTTTTTAATTCATGTCATCCTGTGTAACACTTAGGTTTTCTTCATTTCCCTTAAATCTTTGTTCTGATTTTTCCTCATACAGGCTGGCATCAAAGGATTTGTCTTCTAGCCAGGAAATGTGTTCTTCAGGCAGTTCTAGTCTATTCTTCTGTCCTTCCTATGTGTTATCTATTTCCATAATTTTAGTGTTCATCTTCTGGGTTTCTAATTACTGTTTTTTGTGTGAGTTCTAATTGTGTATTTATTTTGTTATTGAATGATTTTCCTGAATTCTTCCAGGGTACTGCCTGTCTTCACATTGTTTCTGCTTATAGTTTCCTTGAGCTCTTGAAATGTCCTGTGTGTGTGTGTGTGTGTATATATATATTCTGAATTCCTTATCAGATAGGTCTATTGTTTGTAGCTTGGACACTTGTTTCTACTATTACTATCTTGTCCTGTTTTTTTTTTTTTTTTTT
>NW_006921721.1:260772-270228 GCF_000298275.1 Orycteropus afer afer
CTTCCGAGGAGTGGCTGGTGGGTTTGAACCGCCAGCCGTCTGGTTAGCAGGCAAGTGTCTTAGCCACTATGCTACCAGAGCTCCCAATTAGTGGAGGGTTAATATGTTCCTCCCATTGGATGTGGCAGGGAAAAAAATCTAAGGAGAAGAAGAGATGGAAAGATAGAAAAAAAACAGATGACAAGAAATAGGGGAAAAGAAAAAAGAATGTGAAAGAGAAAACAAAAGTGGGCAGGTAGAAAGGACGAAAGTTTGGCAAAAATTAAAGGAAATGAGGGCAAAAGGGAAGGAAAAATAAGGTATTTGAGGAGGGGTCCCTCCAGTTATGTATATAGCCAGTGGCCCTGGGAACTGGCTGCTGTAGCAGAATCTGCTCAATCACTGGAGCACCTGCATAAGAGAAAGGGGGTCAGTGCAAGGGACTCCCTGAAGAGAAAGACAGAGGCTGTTTTCTGTGCTTTGTGTGAGATAATTCAGATAAATCAGTCAGCAATGCAGGTATGGAAAGGACAGTCATGGCCCCTGGCTCCATCTACGGCAGTACGTGGATGATGGCACCCAGCTGTCAATCAAAGTCCTACAGTTCAATCCTGCCAACTGCCCCAAAGACAAAGGATTGCCTTCCTCCATGTGGATCCACAGGTTGTGACATCCCAGGTCCTAGTTCTACTCTGTGCTGAAATGGGTTGCTAAGAGTTGGACCTGAGCCCATTGTCATATGTCCAGTTTGGGATTCTGTTTATTTGGATAGGTTTTCTTCCCTTTTCCCCACTCCCTTCTGGGCTCTGTGGCAGCTTAAGCATAGGGGTTCTGCTCCATTTCCCAATATGATCTTCATCCCCACCTGCGGCCCCACCTCATCTTAAAAAATCCCCAGTGTGATTATTCTGAGTCTTTAAGGCCTGTAGGTTCTGTGATAGGATTTTCTTTTCCCCTCCTCCTCCTCAACATTCTTTGTATTTCTAATGACCTCTTCTGGCTCCACTGGCTGGGCTGGTTTCTTTGTTTTTTAGTCGCTCAGCCTGTTCCCTTTTGCTGCCTTCACTGGGTCTAATAATTTATCTTCTCATTAGCTGTTTGTAACTCCAGGATCATTATTTGCATCTGCTTTATCCAGTTTCTCAAAATCTGTTGATATAGGGACTATGCGTGTGGTCTGTTAGTTCAATGCCATCTTAAATCCAATCCGAAAGACTTTATTTCTAAATTTCTCCTAGTTCTATATAATTTTTCAAATAGACTTTAGAACAATTTTAGATTTACAGAAAAATTGAAACAAAGTACATAGAATTGTCATATATCCCACATCCGGTTTCCCCTGATTAACATCTTATATTAACATGACACATTGTTACAATCAATATACCAATATTGATGTTATTAACTAAACCAAAACCAAACCAGTTGCCATTGTGCTGATTTCCACTCATAGTGACCTTATGTGTTTCAGAGTAGAACTGTGCTCCATAGTGTTTTCAATGATTGATTTTTCAGAAGTAGATCACCAGGCTTTTTTCTGATGTCTCTCTGGGTACACTTGAACTGCCAGCAGTACCCAAACACTTACTTGTTTGTGCCACCTAGAGACCTCATTATTAACTAAAGTCCACAGTTTATTCATTTCCTTACATTTTACTTAATGTCTTTTTCTGTTTCAGGATCTCATCCAGAATACCACATTACATCTACTTGTCATGTCTCTCTATAAACTTCTCTTGCTGTAGAAAAGTTCCTCAGACTTTCCTTCCTTTAGATACCCTTGACGGTTTGAGGAGTACTAGTTAAGTGTTTCACAGGAATTTTGTAGTGAAATGTGTCTGATGTTTTTCTCATGGTTAGACTGGGGTTAGGGGTTTTGAGAAGGAAGACCAAGTCAATGCAATCTTCTAAGAGGATTTGGACACATAGGGTTAAAAAAAAAATCCAGACTACATCAAATTATTGCGATGGACTTAACTCATGTATCATTTTTAATACTAGATCGATTCTGATGATTAGAGGCAGAAAAGTTAGTCTCAAGGAATGGAATATGATGATTTAAAAAAAATTGGTTTTTAAAAAAATAACTAAGAGGTAGATAATATTATAAAGAAGCAAAAACAATAGTTATATTCCTAAGCATGTTCTTTATGAATTAAAATGACTATGACATAAAGTCAGACAAAATACATAAACAAAATGAAACCTATAATAGCTAGAACTCAACAGACTGCCTTGTATTCCCAGAAGATGCAAGCTTATTGTCTTTGACAAGGTGCAGTCTTACTACTTCTATCACTCTCTATTAGTGGAAAATATTTGAGTTTTCCTTCTCTGACAGGTTTCTGCCTTACACACGTTCCAGCTTTCACAGGTTTTACTGTAATACACAGCTAGTTCAATTCCACACATCTTCAGAGTACTTGGAATTTACATAAATACACTACTCAAGTATATCTCTCTTTTCAAAGCACATGATCATTTTTTTTTTTGCCTATCAAATAAACAATAAATAAGCATTGTGCTGGGTTTTCTATCCTGTGGGTCACAAATATTGCCTTTTAGAGCAGTGGTTCTCAAAGTTTAGTGTGCATCAGAATCGACTGAAAGGAATGTTCAAATACAGTCTGCTGGGTCCTAACTCCAACAGTTTCTGATTCAGTAGATATGGGGTGGGGCCTGAGAATTTCCATTTATGACTCGATGGCACATAACAGCAACAAGTCCGTAGGTGATACTGATGTTGATGCTGCTGGTGTGGGAACCAACTATGAAAACCAGTTTTATAGTCAACAAGGTACATTTATTAAGTATGTACTAATGTATTTACATGTATTTTTAAATAATGTATTTTACATACATTACCTTATTTAAAGAGTTACAGAATCCTACCAACTAAGTATGTTTATTCCTTTTTAAATAAGGAGTCTGGGTCTCAGAGGAATTGAGCAACTCACCCGAGGAAACTATGGGATTAGGTAGAAAAACTACAATTCAAATCTCCCTCTGATTCTAACACCCATGTTTTTCTAGCACACTATGCTGCTGCTTGATACAGAAGTGAGACTTTGAAAAGAGAGACTATACCTGAAGATGTGGACAGTGCTTACTTCTGGTTGTTGTTAGTGTTATTATGTGCTGTCGAGTCGTAGCGACCCCTCCTTGGGTTTCTAAGGCAGTATCACTACGGAAGTAGACTGCCCCATCTTCCTTCCCAGGAGTGGCTGGTGGGTTTGAACTTCTGGTTAGTAGTGTGTTAATGAATAGACTGATTCTCATACAAAACTGGGCAAAGGCTCAGGGTCAGGGAGAGGATTCACTTTTCTCTGAATTTCTGAAACAATCAAGGGTAAAGTGGATTTACTGTATAATTAACAAAGAGAATGAACATGTGTTTAATATGATACAGATTATTTCTTAATTATTATTTTATTATTCATTACAGAAAAATACACATTTAAACAAAATAGTCCATAAAATAATAATCCCATTAAAATTTCAGTTTAAAGTTCCATCACACTGTTCTGTCTGCCAGTGTACACTACATTGCTAATCAATTGGTACTTACTCTAGTATGGAAGTAACACCATGATGGCCATCAATAAAACGTTGTGACAATTATTAAAACACATACTTCCTTTCGCAAAACAAATTAGAAGCAATGATATTAACAAACAAAATAGGTGATTTAAATTTTAAGAAAAGTGGTACATTTTACAGTAAACAGACTGTCAAAAAAATGAAGTTGCTAATAATATAAATTTCTGCCACTCTTTATTATATTGTAAAGGCAGTCCCTGGATTACAAATGAGTTACATTCCTAAAGTCTGTCTTTTGTACTTAAGTCAGAACTGTTAGGTACGGTTTGTATCTAACACCAGTTAGTCAAATGTTTGTCTTAGTATACAGTATATACCTTTTTATGTATAAAAAACTTTAAAGAAGCACTACACATCTTTAATATAATAATACATTAATGATAATGTTTTGATGCATGTCACAAAGTAGTGCCTGTTATTATGAATGGTATGTACCTCAAATTTTTAATATAACAGGCTTTCCAGGGAGGGGTTGGGTCATGACTACAGGTTGTATGCAAACTGGATGTTCGTAACCCAAGGACTACCTGTATATAAAACAGGACACAGAAATACAACGTTATTGGACTGTAGATTTAACATAGTTATGAGGTCTAAGCCTCAGAATGACAACAAACAAACAAACCGACTCACTCTATATCTCTATCAAAACAAATATTTTATGTAAGAAAGATTCCCTTTTAAATCTCTATATACATATTTTCATTTAATACTGTTAAATTAAACACATAATGTTAAATTTATTTAAATAAGAATTAAATAAACTGCCCCAGATGCTGATTTTCGTATCACAAAACACAAGTATTTTAAATCACAATTTCCTTGTGGTACATTGAATACATTGGTTCCTTAGGCAACATTAACAAGCATATTTTTAAGAATATATTTCCATCTATAGCTCAGGTATAGGTAAAGCTTTATTAAATGGTAAACACTTTTAACAGTGCAGAGGTAAAAGTTTCCAAAAAAAAAAAAAATACATTCAGAAGATCTGCTGTTCAAATAATATTTTTTCAAAACCAGGTGGAGGAGTATGATAAAATTCACTGAACTGGCAATCCAAAATTGCGCTGTCATCAACTAGAGAAAAGAAAAAGAGATAAATTAGAAGCAAAGACCTGAACTTTAAGGAGCAGATAATTTAAAATAAACTATGTTTCCATAATACCATAATACTAGCAGGTAAAAGCAATACACACATCTGCTTTCCAGGATGCAAAACACAATCCTATTTGGTAAAATAAACTCCAAAAACCAAACTCACTGCCATCGAGTCGATTCTGACTCATAGCAACCCCTATTCCAAGGCAGTGAATCTTTACAGAAGTAGATTGCCCCATCGTTTTCCCACAGAGCAGTTTGTGGGTTTGAAGTGCCAACCTTCCAGTTAGTGGTCAGATGCTTTAAGCACTGTGCCACCAGAGCTCCTCATTGGGTAAAAGAGTTGCAACAAAAAAGCAAACTCTATCAAAAATAGTAGAAGGATATACATCAAAATATTATTAATAACTATCTTTAGTGTGTCAAAGAGAAAAATTAGTGATAGCTTACTTTGATTTGGGGATTTTCTTACCCACAAAACCAAATAGTCAGCATAAAGAAATTCTTAAACAAAATTAATCCTACCAGCAGCTTTTCTTTCACCCAAAATTGCTAATTTTTCTTTCCTGTCGGAAGACGGGTTTACCAGTGGGTGGAGGACCAAAGACCACTTGAGTTTTGGCAAGAGGAGGAGGGCAGGGCTCAATCAATCATGTTAAGATTAGCCAATAGTTGTTCTTCTCTATTTCTCCCTCCTCCCTTCTTTATAAGCCTCATTGTACCTAGCTTGAGTCACTTGCTTTTGCTGGAATCAGAACAGTTTTTCTATATTTGTATAGAATAACTGCTCAAAATAAACCTCATGTTTTAATTTCTTTGGGTTTTGATTCATTTTTAACATGTGAATATGAATAATTTAAATTCTCCTCTTACTTGCCTTGCCATCTTTTCCACAATTAAGATGTATCACTTTCAAAGAAATGTTTTATTTTGAAAAAACTGTCGATTCACCAAAGTTGCAAAAATAGTAGTCTCATACACCCTTCATGCAGCTTCCCCCAACAGTAACATCTTCTATAGTGATCATACAATAACAAAACCAAGAAACTGACATTGACGTTTGTATAGTCCATTATACAAACCACGGGCTTTATTCAGATTTCACCAGCTTTTATGTATACTCATTTGTACGTACATGCATGTTCTAGGCAATTTTATCCCCTGCCTAGAAGAGATTTGGACAGCCACCAGTACAACCAAGACACAACTATTCTATTTCCACCAAGGAAATCCTTTATGGTTGTTGTTGTTGTTGTTATGTGCCATCGAGTCGGCCCTGACTCATAGCGACCCCTCCTTGGGTTGTACCTACCCCATATTCCCCACCTGTCCCTATCGGCTGGCAACTTCTAATTTGTTCTCCATTTTTATAACTCTGTTATTTCAAGAGTATTATATAAATGGAAACAAATAGTACATAACCTTTTGAGACTAGCTTTGTTCACTCAACATAATTGCCCTTGAGATCCATTCAAGATGTTGTTAGTTCCTTTTTATTAATGAGCAGTATTCCACCGAATGGATGTATCACAGTTTATTTAACCATTTGCCCACTGAAACACATTTGAATTATTTCCAGTTTGGAGCTATTACAACAAAACTGCTATGAACAATCACGTACAGGTTTATATGTGAAAAGAAAATTTCAATCCTCTGGAATAAATGCCGAAGAGTGTGACTGTTGGGTCATATACTATGTTTAATTTTATAAGAAACACAAACTATTTTTCAAAGTGGCTGTCCATTTTACATTCCCACCAGTAATGTATTAGTAATGATCTGAGTTTATGTTCTACAGCATTTAATATTATCACTATTTTTCATTTTAACTCAATGCCACCAAGTTGATTCCAACTCATTGGGTTTCCAAGACTGTAAATCTTTACAGGAATAGACTGCCCCATCTTTCTTCTGCAGAGCAGGTGGTGGGTTTGAACTGCTGACCTTCTTGATTAGCAGCCAAATGCCTTATCGACTACACCACCAGAGTTCCTTCCTGAAAGGTGTGTGTTGTTGTTGTTATGTGCCATCAAGTCAGACCCTACTCATAGTGACCCCTCCCTGGGTTTCTGAGGCAGTATCACTATGGAAGTAGATTGCCCAACCTTCCTTCCGAGGAGTGGCTGGTGGGTTTGAACCACCAGCCTTCTGATTAGCAGTCAAGTGCCTAAGGCACTATGCTACCAGAGCTCCTGAAAGGTATGTAGTGATTGTTTATTGTGGCTTTAATTTCTATTTCCCCAATGGCTAATGCTGTTGAATGTCTTTTCATGTATTTATTTGATATCTGTACATCCTTTGCATTTAAGTGTCTGTTCATGTCTTTTGCCTATTTTCTAATTGGATTGGATTTTTTTAAACTGGTGAGTTTTAAGAGTTCTTTATATATTTTAGCTTTAATTCCTTTGTAGATACGTGGTTTGAAAATTATTATTTCCCAGCGTGTTGTTCATCCTCTTAAAAGAGTCTTCACCACAGCAGGTTTTTACTTTTAATAAGTTCAATTTATTAATTTTTGTTAATGGATTGTGCTTTTGGTGATATGTCTAAAAACCCTTTCCTAGCTTTGGATTCTAAAGATTTTCTCTTTTTTAAAAGTTTCATAGTCTTACATTTTACATGTAAGTCTATGATCCATCTTGAATTAACTTTTGTATAAAGCCTAAAGTTTAGTCAAGGTTTATTATTATTATTATTATTATTATTGGTCCAGGGATGTGAAACTGGTTCACCATTTGCTGAAAAGACTATTCTTCCTCCATTAAAATCCTTTGCATCTTTGCTGAAAACCAATTAGGCCTATGAGTATGTCTATTTTCTAGGTCTCTATTCTGTCCCATTGATCTGTGTGTTTCTCCCTCTGCCAATACCACAAAGTATTGATTACTGTAACTCTACAATAAGTCTTAAAATTGGGTAAAGTGATTCTTCCCACTTTTTCACTCTTTTTCAAAGTTGTATTGGCTACTCTAGGTTATGCCTTACAATAAAACTTTAGAAAAAGCTTTGCAAAATTTGAAATGGTAAAATTAATTGACCTTAGTTTTATATTCTATCCCCTCCTCTAATAAATCCTGATAAAGGTACTACATAAGCTGAAATGGCCATTTTACCCAAAATGTTCTCTTCCTTGTTCTCTACCAGATATACCCCAAATCCACCTCATTTAAGCTAGAGTGGTCCAGTAAGGAATTTTCAGATGAGATGGCACTGTAGTCATATCATGGATAACTTATTTTATATAATTTTTGAATATTGCAAAGACTTGAGAGGTATGAAGTATATTTGAAAAAAACAAAATAGTGATTAGTGTGATGTGGTTAGAACAGGGGAGTTTGGTTAAAACAGGAGTTTGTGTGTTATACCAGAGTTTGAAATTTATCCTAAAGTGACAGAAAACCAATAAGGATTTTTAAATAAGAGAGTGCAAGAACCTATTTGTGTTTTGGGAAAGCTGACTGTAGCTAATGTACAGGTAATGGCCTAGAAATGTTTGAGCTTGGAATTAGAAAACAATTACAAGGCTAACAAAACAGTTCAGCTGATCCCCAAAGATCTAACCTAGGGTATAGAGTAAGAATGGATACCAGTGGCCATAATTGAGAAATATTTAAAAGAAATAATTAATAGGACTTGGAAATTTGGGTAGTGAGGTAGACAAAAAGGAGAATGACTAAGAAGTTTCCAGCATAAAGCAATGTCTTTCAGCAAGAGGTACTGGGACAATAGGATATCCATATGTAAAAAAAAAAAAAAAATGGTGCTTATTTTATACTCATGTCAAACATTAACTCAAAATGGAACCCAGACCTAATGTAAAAACCCCAAACTATAAAACTCCTGAAGAAAAATCTTTATGACTATGAGTGTCTTAGTTCTCTAGTTGGGTGACTTTAATAAGCAGAAATTTATTTTCTCTCCGTTTAGGAGGCTAGAAGCCCGATGTCAGGGTGCCAGATCTAGGAAGGCTTTCTCTCTTAGCTCTGGAGGGAGGTCCTTGTCTCTTCTGAGCTTCTGCTCTTGTTTGGGTGATATTCATGTGGCTTGACATCTCTCTTCCCCCATCTCTGTTTGGTGGCTTGCTTGTTTAATCTCTTTTATATTTCAAAAGAGACTGACTCAAGACACACCCAATACACTTACTGCCACATCTTTCTCCCCCGGAGCAGCTGGGAGAGTTAGAACTGCTGACCTTTCAGTTAGCAGTTGACAGCTTAACTAGTGCACCACCAGGACTCCTTTAACAGAACACAGACAATCCATTCCCAAGTGGGATTATAACCACAGGCACAGAGGTTAGGATTTACAACACATATATTTGGGGAACACAATTCAATCCATACCAGTGAGTTAGACAAAGATTCCTTAGATATGACACCAAAAGCAAGATCTATAAAAGGAATAAAAACAATAAACTGCACTTCATCAAAATTAAGAACATCTGCTCTTTGAAAGACACTGTTAAGAAAATAAGAAGACAAGTCACAGAGAGGGAAACAAATATTTGCAAATCACTTATCTGACTTGCAAAAGGACTAGTATCCAGAATATGTAAAGATATCTCAAAAGTTAGTAATAAGCAAAGAAATAATTTAAAAATGGGCAAAAAAATCTCAATAGACATTTCACCAAAGAAAACATAAAACCAGCTGCCATGGAGTTGACTTTGACTCATGGCAACCCCATGTGTATTACAGTAGGACTGCTCTCCATAGAGCTGTCAATGGCTGATTTGTGGAAGTAGATCATTGTTGTTGTTGTTGCTGTTAAGTGTCG
>NW_006921721.1:274333-292049 GCF_000298275.1 Orycteropus afer afer
AGGGAACGTGTTCAGTGCAGATCAGTGAGTAAGCACAAGCCCGCCTTGTTTCAGTACCTATGCTTAAAAGTAGATCATTAGGTCCTTTTTTTTTTTTTTTTTAAATTGTGCTTTAGGTACAAATTTACAGAGCAGAATTTGTTTTACATTCATTTCATGTACATTTGGTTTCACTCCCCAATTACCATCCCCAACCCTAACCCACTCTCCTCCTCTCCCTTCCCAGTAACCCCCTTCTCTGTGCCCTTCTTAGTTATGCACTCCTCTCTGTCCAGCTTTTCCTCCATGTGACTAATGCCGCTCTGGTGCCCCATGACTGATTATTTTCAGGGATGTATCTCCATAGAGTAGGTGAGTGCATCGCTGTGGGTTGAGTGTTCTGCATATAAGTCTTATTTACTGTTGCACTGAGGAGCCAGCCCTTGGTATGAGTTTTGTTCCAGGCCTGAAATGTATCCCAGGGCCATAGTCTTGGGGGGTCCCACCAGACTCCATCCGACCAGTAATTCTGGTCATTATTGTGTTTTTGGATTTTGTTTTACGTTTTTCCTCCCACTCTATCCAGGATCTCCAGTTTTGATCCCTTGCCAAGTGTTGGCATTGGCAGCCGGGCACCATCTAGTTCTTCTTGTCTCAAAATCCATCATGTCCTAGAGCTGATTGTTTCCAAATGCCCTTGGTTTTCTTCACTCTTCTTCGCTTCCAACAATAGGAGACCATAAGCTGCATCTTAGATGGCCGTTGGAAAGCTCTTAAGACCCCAGTGACTCACCAAAGTAGGTTGTGGAACAAGATTTTCATGTATTTTATTGTGCCAGTTGAGTCTGGTGTCCCCCAATACTATGGTCCTGAGTCAGCAGATCTGGTGGACCTCTCTCCCACGGTGCCTGGCTGTCTATGAGGGATTGCTCTATGTCTGTCTTCTGTTGCTTCTGTAATGATTGTGGGTATTTTGTATCACTAGTACCTGTGCAAGATTAGCCTCAGCTGAATCTATCACTGGTCTAGAGTATATTCCTGCTCACAGACCCCCATCTGATCTTCTCAGTTGTCTAATGTATTTATTTGTAGCCTGGTGCTTGGTATTAATGGTAATGCAGTATTGTGCATATATTGGTATTAGCCTCTGTCAGCTATATCTCATGTGCACAATTTGGTGTCCTCCCTTTTCCCAATGTTATCATGCTGGTCACAGACTCTTCCCATACCATCCCTCCCCTTACCTAACTCATTAGGTCTTTCTTATGAGGCACCTCTGGGTGGCTTTGAACCTGCAACATTTTGGTTAGCAGGTAAACATGTTAACCATTTGTATCTCCCAGGGATTCCAACAAGAAGTCACATGAATGGCAAATAAGTGCAAATATTGGTGAGAATGTGAAGGAACTGGAACCCTCATATATTCCTAATGGGAATGTAAAATGGTCATGTCCAACCATGTCGGAAACAATTTGGCAGTGTCTTTAAAACTTAAACATACATCTACCATATAATCCAGCCATTCTACTCCTAGGTATTTGCTCAAGAGAAATGAATGTATACAACTATATAAACACTTATACATAAATATTCATAGCAGCTTTATTAGTAAAACCCCAAAACTGGAAGCCCAAATATATCCACCAATAGGTCAATAAATAAACACTCAGAAGGAAGACTGGGCATCTACTTCCATAGAGATACTGCCTTGGAAACCCAAGTACGGGTCACTATGAGTCAGATACGACTCGACGGAATTGAGTTTTGGTGCGATAATATCTACACAATGAAATACTACTCAGCAATAAAAAGGCATAAATTACTGATACATGCTACCACATAGGTGAATGTTAAAATAATTATGCTGAAAGAAAGAACCTGGATAAAAAGAGTACAGACTGTATAATTCTGTTTATGTAATACTCTAGAAATGCAAACTAATCTATAGTGACAAAAACAGATCAATGTATGCATACTTGGAGATGGAGTGGGACAGGTGAGCAGGAAAGATTACAAAGGAGCTTGAGGAAAACTTTTGAGGTGATGAAAATTTTCATGATTCTGACTGTGGTGACCAAAAAAAAAAAAAAAAAAAAAAAAAAGAAAGAGACAAAGTATATGTGAACTGCTGTATGAAAAGTGAATTTACTCTGTAAATCTTCACCCAAAGACCAAAAAAAAAAAAAAAAAAGGGAATGAGAACCAAAAACATAAATCAAAGCAAGTAAGTAACTGGCACTAACGTCAAAATAGTGATTATCTTGTGAGAGAGGGATGGAGTTGTAATGGGCACTGCAGTTTGGGTCTCTGAAAAGGTTCTATTTATTGACCTAAGTGGTAATAACATGGGTGTTCACTTTACAGCTATTTGTGTAGTTGTGCATATATGTTTAATACATATTTCTACATATATTTCATAATATATGAAAAGTAAGTACCAAATTTGACATTCACGACATTTATGAAATAACTAGTGATGTTAACTAGGGCAGTTTCAACAAAGTGGTGGTAACAGCAGCCAGACTGGTTTGAAGAACAAATGAACAACACAATGAAGAATAGTATAGACTATCCTATTATAAAATGTAATCATACAGAGAAGAGTAAGCATAGGGATAGTGAGGAATAGAAGTTCAAAGGCAGGTTTTTTGGGCTTAAAGGGACTCAGAACACTTATAAGCACTGAAAAGAAAGAGGTCGATTATATGATAAATAGATTAAATAACTGACAAAGTCCCAGAGTTGGGGGAATCTGAAATCTAGACTATAATCAGAGAACATGAGGGGTACCACTTCCTCTGAGATGGAATGGAAATAAAACAAGATGGGAGTTGATCCCGAAAAGTTTCAGGACAAGAATGTAAAGCTGGAGATTACTATTGACAGCCTGTTTCTTTATAAAGTAGAAGGAAAGGATCTATAAAGAATATAAGTGGGGAAATTTAAGCAGATGGTGAAGATCTGGCAAGTGGAATGAGACACAATTAAAAACCAGTTGCCACTGAGAAGATTCCGACTCATGGTGAGCCCGTGTATGTCAGGGTAGAACTGTATTCCACAGGGTTTTCGATGGTTGATTTTTCAGAAGTAGACCTCCCTCCAGATCTTTCTTCCACGGAGCCTCTGGGTGGACTTGAACCTCCAAACGTTCAGTTAGAGGCTGAGTGCATTAACCATTTGCACCATCCAGGGACTCCAGGACCCAATTAGAGAGATGATAAGAATTGCCCCAAAACATTGAGAGCTTATATTTGGCTGAAAGTCATAATTTGGTAGTGGCACTTTTCTTTAGTGTTATGTAGTTTTATTCTCTCCATAGGTTATGTGTAAAAATAGACAAAATGAATAACAGGATTTCTCTAGGATTAGCAATGGAATGAAGGACAAAGGGTAAGGGCTTTAAGTTTTATTTTTGTCTTTGATAATATCATACTATTAAAATATTTTGGTTTAAGTGGGCTAACTTATAGATTCCAATTTATGAAATATAACTTTACTATAAATACATAAGGAGCTCTGGTAGCGTAGTGCCTAAGGCACTTGACTGCTAACCAGAAGGCTGGCGGTTCAAACCCACCAGCCACTCCTAGGAAGGAAGATGGGGCAATCTACTTCCGTAGTGATATTGCCTCGGAAACCCAAGGAGGGGTCGCTATGAGTCAGGTCTGACTCAACGGCACACAACAACAACAATAAATACATAATTTACTACACCAAAAATAATGTTGAATCAAACAGAATTTCAAACTCTTATGGACTCTAGATTTTCTGGAGCCATGGAGGCTGGATGAATCCCTGAAAAGAAGCCCTGAGATAAGCTTTAAACCTTAAAGCAAGTCATCTTAAAACCAACAATAGTTTAGCTTACCTAGTAAAGAATGTAGGAGCTCTGGTAGCATAGTGCCTAAGGCATTTGACTGCTAACCAGAAGGCTGGCGGTTCAAACCCACCAGCCACTCCTCGGAAGGAAGATGGGGCAATCTACTTCTGTAGTGATATTGCCTCGGAAACCCAAGGAGGGGTCGCTATGAGTCAGGTCCGACTCGACGGCATGTAACAACAACAACAACAGTAAAGAATGTCTACCCTGAGCATTGTGCTCTTTTAAGATCTATCTAGAGGAGCTTAAACTAACAACAGCAACTCAAACGATTAGATAGGAAACTTGGGGGGCTGAGAATTTATGTTAAAGAGGAAGGAACAATTCAGAAAAGAAGGGTAAGAGTGGTCACATAATCCAAAGAACATAATTAATGTCACTAAATTGTACATGTGTGAATTAGTGAATTGGCATTTGTTCTGCTGTGTATATTCTCAACAACTACAACAAAAATAAAATTCTTAAAAATTTTGAATCAAAGAAGCAATTTAGAATAAGAATTTTATTTTCAATATTCACTTGTATAACTCAGTCAGTCTACTGATACTTATTTTAATACGAGCTCTGGTGGCATTGTGCCGAAGGCATTTGACTACTAACCAGAAGGCTGGCGGTTCAAACCCATGAGCCCTCCTCAGAAGGTAGGTTGGGCAATCTACTTCCGTAGTGATACTGCCTCAGAAATCCAAGGAGGGGTCACTATGTGTCGGGTGTGACTCGGTGGCAATAAGTTTTTGTTTTTTTTTTTAAATCGGGCTAATCAAGCTACATTTCTGTTTACTTAAATAAAGGAATTATTTTTAGTTCACTATGCAAGAAAATGAACCTAAATCTAGTTTTAAAATACATTTTTACATTGTAAAGACACAGAAGTATAAATCAATGAAAAGTAATCTTCAGGAGAAAAGGAGACTAACAAAATCCTTAACTAAAAAGTAAGGCACAAAATAGACCTACTAAAATGTAGGCAGAAAAATCATATACCTGCTGATTTAAATTTGAGAACATGAAAAATAAAGTGGGATAAAATGATAAAGCCATCATGTGTTTTTTTTTTAAATGACGTTAACTTTTAGAGATGCATATAAACCATTTATGTCTGCCACCTGCGTCAAAATAGCCCAAGGAGGGAAAGTGAAGAGCAGAAAGAGTGCTGGAAGGCAAATGAAACCTGATTGTCTATGAAGTTGATAATAAGTAGGTGAGGGCTCATTCTATCTTTTTTTTTTTTTTTTACTTCCATACATGTTTCAAATTTTCTATAACAAAAAATTAAAATAATTAAGTGATAGAGAGTCATCTCTCAAGCAACCCAATTCTTGGAGGGGCATACTTGTATAGATACTACAGTATACACATGGTTATCAAAAGCAAAACAATCAATATGAAACTATTCTAAGTCATAATTATGTAAGAAGAGCTTTAACATTTAGGTAATTTTATGAAGCTAATTAATTTCAATGTACACAAAATTCCCATTCCTAGTTCCAAAATATTCTTTACAATTTCACTTCCTGGTCATCTAATCCTCCCTAAGAACTGGCAAAAAGATCTTTGTAAATTCTGTGATGTTTTTTTGAATTCTCTAAGATAAATGACTACATGATAAAAAAGATAATACGGTTATGCATATTTAAGTATAATTACTATATTTAGCAAGTTTTCGTGTGTTTTTTTAGTACATGAAGAAAAAAGAAACTAAATTTATTCCTACAAAGTGGAGTATACAACATACAAAAAATGTTCTTATTAGCAATCTGCCCAGACTTCTGAATGATAAAGTTAATAAAAATGCCAAGCAGAAGTTAACATATATGTAATACCATATTAGAAATATTTTAGCTTACCATAAACAACCGGGTACACTGTCCCCCGTATACCTGATGCTGGACAATGCATGTTTTTTCCATTCAAATATACATTTAGTTCTACGTGGTCATATGTAATACCCTGTGAAGGAAAGAAAACATTATGAAAAACTGACTGACCAAAGGGTCACAATAGTTTTTATTACAGGTTGATAATCTGATAGAGACCTAAATGAACTGAGCTAAAAAAATTTAACTGTGATTATATAAGGGGGAAAAAGTCAGGTAAAATCCCAAAAGTACACATTAGAGGCAAAACAAATGATTATAGTTTAAAACATAGTATTAATTCAGACCAACTAGATTTTATATTTTGAATATTAATATGATCTATGTACTGTGCACATAAAGAGAGAGACCTTTTTAATTCATACAGACAACACTGCTGTCTACATTTAAAATTTGATCTTGAGAGGGAAAACAATGAGGTTCCCACCATCAGGGTCTACTATCTGTCAGTGGTTTCAAGTTGTGAAGAAATATTTTTACACAATTGATTTCTAAAATGAAACCATCCATTTCTGTATCTCTTTACCCTGGTAACTATGTCAAGTACCTTACAGAGGCAAAGCTGGTGTTTGCAACTGAATAACTGAATGTAACTAATATAATAATTAGTATCAAATTGAAAAGTAGAAAAACAATAGCTCAACAGATATATATGCATACATACATACATATATATATATACATATATGTGTGTGTGTGTGTGTATATATATATATAATATATAACTGAAAACTATAGATGGTACAAAAATAAAAATCAATTACTAATCAAGTTGATTAGTAATAATTATTACAATTAAAATACTAGAAAACACCTAGCCCATGTTATGTTTGAAGCATTATTCTGTTGTTGCTGCTGTTGTGTCCCATAAAGTTGATTCTGACTCATAGCAACCCCACAGGACAGAGTACAACTGTCCCACACGGTTTCCTAGGCTGTAATCTTTGTGGGTACCAGGTCTTTTTTCCCATGGAGCTGCTGGTGAGTTTGAAATGCCGAGCTTTGGAAGTGCCAGAGCTAGAGCTTAAACCCGTACTTTATGGTTTTAGAGTACTTGCTCTTAATCACCATGCCATACTACTCTCTCTAAAACCTTACGATAGTTACTGGCTGATGACAAAAAAGAGATCTTTCATTTGGAGAATTAAGAATAGATGGTAGTGATCTCTCAGTAGAGAAATCATCACAGATGAAAAACAAGGATTTCTGACTGTGGGTCAATTATACAAAGGTTTTTTAGATGTAGAAAAAGATTTTATAGATCATCTAGCCTTAACACTCTCACTTTCCAGTTAGAGTTAGAAAGAAATCAACGTGGTTAAGTGCTATAAAAACTTCTCCTCCTATCTCAGCAAAGCTAGGGTTAAACAATGATTTACAATAGGAGAAAAAAAATAAACTGTATATAGATTGCCTTTATTTCATTTTAGTTTATGTACTTAAATAATAAAGCTAACTAATGACTAGAATTAGCTTTTTTAATAAAGAGATCTATTTTCATTTTAAAAAACAAAACATAATTACATAAAAAAAGAAAGTGTATTAGGACCAAAGGAAATCCAACAGTTCAGATCCTGAATCTATACTCATTGCCATTGCCATTAAGTCAATTCTGATTTACTGAGATGCTACAGTACAGAAGAGAATTGCCCCAAAGGGTTTCCAAAGCTGAAAATCTCTGGGGAAGCAGATTGCTGTATCTTCTTCCCACAGAAAAGGTGGTGCGCGTTCAAACCACTGACCTTTTGGTTAGCAGCCCGATGCTAACCACTGTACCACCAGAGCTCCTCAGTCAGATCAAACCAAAAAAAACCAAGCCACTGCCATCGAGTTAATTCCGACTCACTCTTCACGGGAGTAGACTGCCTCATCTTCTTTCCAAGGAGTAGCTGGTGGGCTTAAACCACCAGCCTTCTGGTAAGCAGCCAAATGCCTTACCCACTTCACCATCAAAGCTTCTTTCAGCAGGTGATAATCCAGGAGCTCTTTACTACCTGGTGGCAGCATAACCTATTACAAGCAAGCACATTTTAACCCAAGCTCCCAGCCTAGCTGCAAAATCCTGATACCAAAGAAAGAAGTGAGGAAAAATGTGAGACTCCCAGCAGAGTTTAGTTCAAGTATTTTCTAATCTAATCTGTCCTCTTATATGATCTATAAACTGAGTTTCACTCTGCTATACTGATACCAAAAAATATCCTACACGGTCTATCATTTATCAATAATTATCTGCAGATTTAGTGAACACATTCTGAAATCAGACTGCCTTGATTATAACCTTGGCACTACCTCATACAAGAAGTTACTTAACTTCTACTCTATAAAATGGGGATAATGATACTACCTGTCTTATATGGTTATTAGGAGGATTAAACAATTGAATCCTTGGCAGGCATTAGAGCAGTGCCTGACCCATATAATAAATGTCATAGAACTTCTCTAAAGTTAAACTAAACAGTACATTTTTAGAAGGGAATCAGCACTTTCCAAACCATATATAAAAGAAGGAGCTCTGGTAGCATAGTGCCTAAGGCACTTGATTGCTAACCAGAAGGATGGTGGTTCAAACCCACCAGCCACTCCTCGGAAGGAAGGTTGGGCAAGGTTCCATAGTGATACCACCTCAGAAACCCAAGGAGGGGTTGCTATGAGTCGGGTCCGACTCGATGGCACATAACAACAACAACATATATAAAAGTGAAAAACAAGCATAAGCTAGTGCTGCTATCAACCCTGTTACTACATATGATTATTGTGTGAACATAATAGTTTGGTTAGATGTTAAGAGCTTATTTTTCTTGACTTCTTTTCAGAGAATGACATATAACTGAAATTCTACACACATTAAAATGTTTTTCACATCTCATAATCCATTCTACTTTTTCAATGCCACTGTCACCAATTTGGTAAAAATCTGTTCTCGAGTGTTTGAACCAGCAAGATAAAGTTAATACAGTAGGGTAACATTTTACTTTTCTTGATCCTCGATACATTTCATCTTCTTTAGTCCTCCTTTTATCAGAATGGGCATTAAAATTCCAAGTCTAACTTCTTAATGCTAATAGACAAAAACTGACATCATTAAATCTGTCAATTTGTGGTATCAGTCATCTCAATGGATGAGACAGAAAGGCAAGAATAACACATGGCAGAAGTTCACTGCATCAACAAAGAAAAACATTTGCTACTGATTATCCTTCCTTATGTTTGAATTTCATCTTTTAGTGTAAACAGGTTGACAGCATCAACTTAACTTCAAGATTCTCTTTCAAGAAATAATCATTTCCTTAAAGGATGTTCCATATTATGGGCATATGGCAATAATCTATAAATACAGAACCAATTAGTTAAAAAGAGCAGACAAAAGTTGATTATAAAAATGGTTTATGCCTTTTGTCTTTTTTAAATTTAGGAAGAAAAGTTCAAGAATTAAAAATTAACTCTTATTCGTATTTTTAAAATTGCAAAAACGAGAAGAAAGACCAGACCACAATTAGAATTCTTGATTTTCATACCTTTCTTCATTCTTTCCCAAATACTACGTATTTCTTTAATTCAATAACCTGAATTTACCTTGTCTGTGTCTTCTTATTATTAGACACTTTCTCCATTATTCACAGATTCCATTCAACTTGACACCAGAGCCAGAAGCCCAAGGTTCTGTGTAAAAGGGCAGCTTTGCTAAAGAAGACCTAGGACTCTGCTCTCAATCAACAGCTAATTGCCTAAACTCAGTATGTAAAGTTTTCAAATAACACGTTATGAGAGGAAGTAGCTGGGAGGGGAATTAAAGAAAATATCTTTGTATTGCATTTTCAACAGGATGGCTTTGGTAAAAAGATAAATATATCTAGTTGGGAATGAAAATAGAAAAGTCTTATTAATGTGTATAACTCTATTCTGTTTTCTAAAAAAAAAAAAAAACAAAAACAAACTTCTCTCTAATCAAGTTTTAGGATCTTGAGTCCAGTTCTTTGAAGAGTTCTCAAAGTAAAGGAAATTTAATATGATTAAATTTAATGAGAACCAACTTTCCTGAAAAAAATACTGTAATGAACAGAAGTTCATAACAAATTAAGTAATGAATTAAAAATTTTTTCTAAAAGATTTCCAGCTTCAAAATCACCTAATATTTTCTAAAACTTTCAGAAAACTTTTAAAATTGTGAGCCAAATTTTCTGTGATGTGAAAGAAGCAGGAAATGCCGATTAGCAGCCAACCTGTCAACCACTGTTGTTGCAAAGTCGGCCTCCAACCTATGGTGACCCCATGTACAATGCAATGAAATGCTGCCCAGGCCCACAACATCTCACGGTAAGTTGTGGATCAGACTGAACCTGTCAAGAATCCCCCTGAACTAAAATATGGGCTCACAACGATCCTCCTGGCCAATGGCATCTCTATAAAGCAGCAGGCAGGCAGGCAAGGCAGTAGCACCTATGCAAAGGGCTCTCTTTGGGAAATGTACCACCTCATTAGATCCAATCCTAGTGCTTTGAAATTCAAACCACAAACTCCCAGGCAACACTGTATAGACTAAAAGCAATTTGAGTTTAATAATTCACAGTGGAAAACAACTCCTAAGAAAACTCACCACCACATCTCCCTCCTGTGGGAGGCTATTTGCTGGCAGCCTGTTTTTCTCCTCATTGTTGTGGTAGAGAGCTCCATCATTCCTCATCACCAGACTGTGCACATCTCGGCCAAGAGGAATCTGATTCAAGTTGACTTTCTGGGTTGCGACTCCAATACCCCAGATTCCTAAAAATATAATAGTTTAATGTCCCCAAAAACTGAAGCACACAAATACAAAAGGTAGCATAATTTTAAAAGGGAGAGCACAAATTGTTTTTAAAAGAAGTGACATATCATCACTAAACTACTTTTTGTTCATGTTCTTTTAAAAGTAGTTAGCAAACTATGTTTTCTACAGGCATACTACAGCCTAGGAGATAGAAGTGTATGCCCTGGGGTAGTACCGCCTACATTTAAATCCTAACTTAGCTGTATCATCTTGGGCGAACTAGTTAACCTCTTTCTGTGGATCCTGACAGTACCCACCTCACAGGGTTATGGAAAGACAGACCATGATAATCCAAATAAAGCAGTTAGAATAATGCTTGAATACATTTAATAAATGAAAAAAAAAAAAGTCTAGGTATCATCATCATTTCCCTAAGAAAGATTTTTTTCAAAAAAACTACACATTACATTTAAATGGCCTAGAGTTCTATTTCAAGCTCTTCATCTGAGAATGGAAAATTACTGTCTTTAGTTTTTCTGTCTATAATATGTGAAAATAATATATGCCATGGTCAATATATGACAGGGAGGAGAAAATTAATTAATGTTAAAGTATAAAAATTATTTCCTTATGCCATACCTTAAAGTCAGGAAGCATAAATCTTTTTGGTCTAAAGCTGACTTCTGAAGCAAGCAGCAATCTTCTTAACCAGAGAATACAATACCTAAGGCTCAGGATTTTGTCTCAAACTGTTTGCTTCTCACTTTTTATCAAATTCAATTAAGAAAAATTCTGTACATGGAAGACGACTTGAAGACCATACTGTCAATCCATTAATTTCTCTGGATTGAATGAGATCATCAGAAAGTTACATGTTTGGACTCCACTGTGTTGGCCTCCTAAATAATTTAACCATATATACTTAATCCTCCAAAGTGGAGCACCTGTGAGAATGAGAAGAGGTGATAATACTAATTTCACAGGACAACACTTATAGACTGGGTTATAGGGTCTCCTTACTTTAGAACTGTACAAACTATGATACGCTTTTGCACAATTGCCTCATTAATAGCTCATAGGCAAATGTATCGTTGAGAATATCATCCTTTGCTAAAGATACATATAAAAATTTGATTTTAGATTTAAGGCTCAAAAAAATATTTGCTTCTCTCAAGAAACAAGTATTTAAATTGGAGAAGACTACAGTAATCAGGGATATTTTGCAACTAGTGAGCTAACTTATAAAAGAATGGAAGGGAGGACAGATCCAAATTATTCAATACATTTAGGAAAAGCATTATTTAACCACATATCTGACAAGAATCTAATAATCAAAATATACGTAAAATTTCAATAACTTAACAACAAAAAGACAAATAATTCAATCATAAAATGGGCAAAGGACTTGAATAGATATTTCACCAAAGAGAACATGAAAATGTCCATTAAGAAAACACAAGAAAGGATGCTCAGCATCATTAGCCATCAGAAAGATGCAAATACACCACAATAAGACAACATTTCACTCCCACTAGGAAGCTTAGATTTAAAAAATAATAATAACAAATGTTGGCAAGGATGTGGACCCTTATCCTTTGCTGATGGGAATGCAAAATGCTACAGCTCAAAAAACTAAAATTAGACCAAGCAATTCTACTACTAGGTATAAACCCAAAAGACTTGAAAGCAGAGACTCAATCAGAGACTTGCATACCAGTGTTCACTGCAGAACTATTCACAATAGCCAAAAGGTAGAAACAACCTAAATGCTCATCAACAGATAAATGGATAAACAAAATGTAGCACATACGTACTACTTAGCCCGTAGGAGAAATGAAGCCTTGATATACAAACTACAGTATGTATAGTACTGGAAGACATTATGATGAGTGAAATAAGTCAATCATAAAAGGACAAATATTGTATAACCTCATTTACATAATGTAGGCAAATGTACAAAGACCAGAGTTTATTAGTGGCTATCAGGAACAGGAGGGATGAGGAAAGGAGGGTTAACAGTGACAGAAAAACTGCATTGATTAAGAGTAGGGTTGCACAAACTATTATTATAATTGCTATCAATAATTTGTATACCTGTAAAAAGTTGAATTAGCAAAAGTTGTATGATAGATATTTTTACAACAATGAACAACAAAAAAAGAGTAGTTGCTGAGGCTGCTTATATACAATCAAACATCTCATGGGATTTGGTTCTTGGTTTGGAGGTTTAGGGCCATGGTTTCACGGGGCACCCCAGTTAACTGGCCTAATGACATGTGTAGTACTTTTGTTCTACCTCCTAGTTCACTGGGTAGTGCCTAGGGTTTTAAAAGCCTGCAAGCAGCCTCCAAATCACAGCAACTGATTTCTGTTTATCTGCAGCAACAGGAAGGAAAGTAGGCAATAGGAGAATGATATGGAACATGTAGTTAATTGCCTCCATGAACAACTGCCTCCTATGTCATGAGGCCAGAAGAACTGGATGATGCCCCACTACTATTACTGAAATTTTTGATCAAAGATTCTGTAGAAGAATTCTGTTTAAAGAGGGGGAAATGCAGAAGGGAATTTCAAATTCTCAGACTTCCCGGAGCTCAGACTTCCTGGAGCCATTTAGGTTGAATGAACCCCTGGAATTATTACCCTGAGATAATCTTTAAACATTAAACCAAAAATATCCTCTGAAGTCTTCTTAAAACCAAACAATAGTTTAGCTTAACTAGTAAAAAATGTCTGCTGTGAGTATTATGCTCTTACAAGAACTATCTACCTAAGAGCAGATTGATAACAGCAACTCGAAAGATTAGATAGGAGGCCTCTCACTTGCTGATCGCAAAACTTACTATACAGGCATGGTAATCAAAACAGTTTGGTACTAATTCAAAGACAGATACACAGACTAATGGAACAGAATTGAGAACCCAGAAGTAAATGCATCCATGGGGATAGCTGATCTAAGACAAAGGGTCAAAGTCCATCCAACAGGGAAGAAACAGTTTCTTTAACAAATGGTGCTGGCAAAAGTGTATATTCATATGCAGAAAAATCAATCAGGATCCAAATCTCACACCATGCATAAAAACTAACTCAAAATGGCTCAAAGACCCAATGTTAAATCTAAAAGTTTATCCTGGAAGAGAACACAGGGTCAAAACTTGTTGTTGTTGTTGTTGTTATGTGCCGTCGAGTCGGCCCCGACTCATAGCGACCCCTTCTTGGGTTTCCGAGGCAGTATCACTACGGAAGTAGGATTGCCCAACCTTCCTTCCGAGGAGTGGCTGGTGGATTTGAACCGCCAGCCGTCTGGTTAGCAGGCAAGTGTCTTAGCCACTATGCTACCAGAGCTCCCCAGGGTCAAAACTAGATGAACCAAATTTAGGGCATAAATAGTCTATCAAATAAAACTAAAAACGCACAGACAGAAGATAAATTAGATAACCAAGACTTCCTAAAAATTAAACACTTACGCTCATCAAAAGACTTACCAAGAGAATGAAAATAGAACCTACAGATTAGAGGAAAAAAAATCTTTACAGTAACATATTAGATAAAGGTCTAATCACTAAAATATACAGAAAAGTTCAACAACTCAACAACAAAAAGACAAACAATCCAATCAAAAAATGGGCAAAGGCCATGAACAGACACTTCACCAAAGAGCACATTCAGGGGGCCAGCAAACACATGAAAAGATGCTCATAATATTAGCCATTACAAAGCTGCAAATCAAAACTACAATAAGATAACATCTCACCCCTGCACTGGTGGCAATGATCAAAAAACAGAAAACAACAAATACTGCTGAGGGTGTAGAAGGATTTGAATTCTTATACACTGCTGGTAGGATTATAAAATGGTGTAACCACTATGGAAAACAGTACGGGGCTTCCTCAAAAAGCTAGATATAGAAATACTTTATGAACCAGCAATCCCACTCCTAGGAATATATCCTAGACATATGCAAACCTACATTCATTGCAGTATATTTCACAACAGCAAAAAGATGGAAATAACCTAAGTGCCCATCAACAGATAAATGGATAAAAGAATTGTAGTACATACATACAATGGAGTACTATGCAATGATAAAGAATAAAGGACTCCGTGAAATACCTTATAACATAGATAATCTGGAGGACATTATGCTAAATGAAATAAGTCATTCACAAAAAGACAAATATTGTATGGACTCACGTTTATAAAAAGTCAAGAATAGGCATACACGTTATTTGATGGTTACCAGGGATGGAAGGGGAATGGAGGTGGAATCACTTTCTAGATAGTAGACACTTGTTAGCTTTGGTGATGGGAAAGTCAATACCCAGTATGAGTGAAGTTTGCACAACCTGGCCAAGGTAAATGAAGACACAAAGAAGTATGTGAGATGCGATCCTCAGCCTATTATGACTATGAGACCAGAAGAACTAGATAGTGCCTAGCTACCACGGTGCAGTGTAGTAAATTACTTAATATGGCTTTTCTACCCATAAGTCATTGTAAACTCAGTGGTGGAATGAGCATCTGAGGAGTTCCTGACTGTAAATGTTATCTACCCAGGTTATTTCTGTTGGGTGTGGCACAATGCAATGTTACGGGAGGCTCACTCTCAGGTGCTTAGAATTCTGTTGTTATGATTGGTTGGTTTGGCCACTCTGCCAAGCTCAAAAGGAGGCCTCCTAGAGGCAGAACTCTCTCTGACTGCTGGCTGAGGAAGACGTGCTGCTGAAAGAGACACACACTGCTGGGAAAGAGACTCGAGACACACATTGCTGAGTGAGACACCTAGGGGCATGCACTGTTGGAAGAGAGACTGGGAGACTTGGCTGAGAGAGGGTGGGCTGGGAGAGAGACTGAGCGTTTTTTCCTGAACTTGAATTGTAGCCTGGTGCTTCCCTAATAAACCCCATAATCTGTGAGTTCTGTGTGTCCACTGCAGCAAATTATCAAACCCAGGAGAGAGGTTGGTGGGTGCTTTGGGAGAAACGGTTGGTGAAAGGGCTGGAGGGAGGCAGCATGTCCTTGCAGAAATAGGCCTTGGGCTATTGATGGTGATTCTGTCTTCCTCTTGAGGGATTAGAGGAGGTCAGAAGATGTGGCCTCCTTACCCTTTTTGCACATGGTCAACTACTTGGAGGGGGATCTATGTAGGAGATCCTGGATAGAGAGGGAGAACAATGTGGAACAAAACTCAAAATCATTTGGGGGAAAAAAAAAAAGGGAACCAGGTTTGCTGGTCTGATAGAGCCTGGTTGAACCACTGAGACTATGGCCCCTAGCTCCCCTTCAGGTCTGGAATTAAACCCACACCTATGGCTTCCAGCCAAACAAAAGACAGGCATATGAGTTGAACGTTTACCTGAGGTAGATGCACTCCTTGGAGAGAACAATCATGGGAGAAAAAAAGGGCTGTTTATGCACAGGGAGATAGTTCAGGGGGCAGGAGTGCATGGAGGGATAGACATAGGGAAGTGGTAACTATCGGGAGGAAGTGGGAGGGGAGCTGTTGCATTTGGGTAAACTGTAGTCAATGTCATGATGCAATGTGAGTGTGAACTGCTGTAAGGAAACTGAATTTGCTCTGTAAACTTTCACCCAAATCACAATTAAAAAAAAAAGATGTGAGAATAAGAAATAATTTTGGTAAATGCTATAACACCCAATTTTGCAATAACAATTATAACAACTGAAAAATATGTGTGTGGTTACATAGGTAGACATGGATGCATATATCTATGTAGGAAGGCACATGGGAGTATATGAGTGTGCACGTACAAGTTTATCTATGTACACAGATGTTTATCTGTACTGCATATATATTCATATATATATACTAAAACATATAGAGGGCACAGTTTTGGATACTACCTAGACATAACCAAACTCCTCCTAGGACTGGTTTACTGGGTTTGAAGGCTTGGGATCATAGTCTCAGGGGGACAACTAGGTCAAGTGGCATAACTTAGTTCATAAATATAATGTTCTACATGTTAGTTTGGTGAGTCTGGGGTCTTAAAAGCTTGAAAGTGGTCTTCTAAGATACAATTACTGGTCTATACTCATCTGAAACAAAGGATAATTAAGGAAACCAAAGACTCAAAGAAAAAATTAGTCTACAGGACTAGTAGCCCACATGAACCACAGCCACATCTAGCCTGAGACCAGAATTATTAGATGGTGGCCAGGTGCCACCACCAAGTGTTTTGACCAGGGACACAGCAGAAGGTCCTGGATAGAAGGAAAAAACAATGTAGAACAAAGCTCAAACTGGTCAGACTTACTAGACCAATATAGACTAGAGGAATCCCCAAGACTATCGCTCTAAGATACCCTTTAACTTGTAACTGAAGCCACTCTTGGTGGTCACCTTTCTTCCAAATAACAAACTGACTTATAAAATAAACAGTATCATCTGTGCATATTGTGCTTCCTGAAACAATAAACTATACAAGACCAAATGGTCAACATTTACCCTAAAACAAAGATGAGAAGCTAAGAAGGGGCAAGGATGCTAAATTAATGGATATAGAACAAAAAGAATGGAAATAATGAGAATGTTGACACATTGTGAAAAATATAACCACTGTCATTGAACAAGTTGTATAAAAATTATTAAATGGGAACCTAATTTCTATGTAAACTTTCACCTAAAACACAGCATTTAAAAATAAAAATAAAAAAAAGAATGCATCAGAGGTAAAGGAAAAAAAAAGATTTAGACAACCAAAAGAAAAAGATTAGATAGGAATCTGAGAGGGTAGTGAATTTATGTTAATGGGGAAGAACAACTCAGAAAAGGAGGGTGAGTGAGAATGACTGCCCAGCTTGAAGAATGTAATCACTGTCCCTAGATGGTACATGTAGAAACTATTGAATTTGTGTACATTTTGCTGTATATATTCTCAACAACAACAAAATAAAATTTAAAAAAGAAAAGAAAAGCAGCATTTAAAATTAATTCGAAAAACAAACACTAGAGGAATCTTTTATATCACTCAAGGCTAGTCAAATAGGAGTAGAGTTCATTTAGTCCACTATAGTTTTACTATTCTGTATCCATATTACAGCCCAGGGTTACAGGTGAGGAGAGACAACTCAGGCACACCCAGAGTAGCAGGCTGGAAGAGCAGGAGAAAGGGGATAAAATCCAGGAAGCCAGAGAGAAGAGCAATCAGCCGAAGGGATTAGGTGAGGAGGGAAAACTCAGGCCCGCCAGAGTAGCAGGCCGGAAGAGCAGGA
>NW_006921721.1:295630-302103 GCF_000298275.1 Orycteropus afer afer
TGGCGCGGGATCGGGCAGTGTTTCGTTCTGCTGTGCATGGGGTCACTATGAGTCGGAAACGAGTCGACGGCACTTAACAACAACAACAACAATCCATATTACTCACACAGTATGTCACTAAAAGATTTTTTGCGATAAAGTCTTAAAAAAATTACCTGATATGCAATACTGCTACAAGTTAATGAAACTATACAATAATCAGTAAATTGCTGTAAGAATGAAGAAACCCTACAAATTTTCAAAGAGAAGTATGGATTTTATACTTCTATCAGAATTCTAAATATGATGATTGCTTCAGAAGACAATGAATCAGGGTATCTGGTATCTTAAATAGAATTAAGAGAAAAACTCAGGATCATAAGACTGATTTTATTCTGAGATAAAATGAAAAGAACCTTGTATGTGTTGGCCAATGAAATGGTACATCCAGCTCCCATTACTAGTGCTAGGTCTGGTATTTATCCAGTATGGGCCATTTTTAAAATACTTTCACACATACAGCTCATGTCAGGCAGGAAAGGCAGCTCCTGTAATCACCAGTTACTTGGGAAATTAAGTAATTTAACAAAGATCACACAAGAAGAAGTGGTTGTATGGCCAAGGTCTTCTAGTAAGAGTTTATTTATTCTCATGAATGTTTTTCATATACTGAAAATTATTCTTCATATTGAGAACAATTAGGGCTTTTAACAGTAAAATACCATTGTACCAACCTGTGGACTGGATTTTGAATTCAAAGTAGCTTTTGTTTTGATGTAAAGGCGCACTGGCTAAACAACCTCCTGTCCCACATATTCTTCTTCCATTTTTCACAATGACAACATCTGTTCCTAAATGAAAACACAGACATTTTGTAAAGTTTTTGTATTTTCGTTTCGAACAATAAAAAATAACTTGTTTCACTTTTAACTTTTCATCTACAAAAAATAGGAATAATGTATGTACTTTGTAATACAGAAAATATAAATTATCTCAAATATTTAATTCACTGTTTTTTTCCCCTGAGGGAACATTTATATTTCATATTCATTTGTGGCTAGAATATTAGGCAGCTTCAAATAAGAAATTACTCTGAATTATACTAAATGTTTAAGGAGCTCTAGTAGCATAGTGCCTAAGGCATTTGACTGCTAACCAGAAGGCTGGTAGTTCAAACCGACCAGCCACTCCTCGGAAGGAAGATTGGGCGTAGTGATACCGCCTCAGAAACCCAAGAAGGGGTCACTATGAGTCAGAGCCGACTCAACAGCAGTGAGGTTTTTTTTTTTTTTTTTTTTTTTTAATATACTAAATGTTTAACATACTTTTAAGGTAGAACTAGATAGACTATGTAGGAGCTCTGGTAGTACAGTGCCTAAGGCACTTAACTGCTAACCAGAAGACTGGTGGTTCAAACCCACCAGCCACTCCTCAGAAGGAAGGTTGGGCAATCTACTTCTGTAGTGACACTGCTCGGAAACCCAAGGGGGGGTCGCTATGAGTTGGGTCCGACTCGAGGGCACATAACAACAACAACAGACTATCTAACTCTTTATTTTTAGCCGATAAACTAATTTGATGATTTCATAACTCTCTTAATTTAAATCAAAACATAAACACTTAAAAGACATTTCAATAAACTAGTATAATTTTCAGTTCAATCCAAGTGAACTAAAACAATCTACTTACATTTAGCTGAATGTCTACTAAGCATAAGATACTGAACTGAACAGTGTAGAGACTATGGGAAACAACAGGTATCTGTATTCTTGAAACAGCTGACACTGCAAAATGTTCATTTTAAGATCTCAAAAATGTTTATTTAGACAGCTTAGTCAATCATATTGCAAATAAGTAAACAGCAAGGTTTTAACATCATTAACTGTATTTTTTACTCAAGGCAAATTATAGTTTTGCTCAAATCACTTTAGACAGATGACATGTTTGAAAAGAACACTGTTTCTTGATAATGTGACCCCAGTACCTATTCTTTGCTAAATCTTGATTTAGGAAAACATGTACGTCAGAGAACATGTAAGAAATACTCCATAATATTGAGGCATGTGCTCCCAAGTCTGTGGCCAGTATTATTACCACTCTGTAAGCAAAGCCAATCTGGCTATATTAGAACTGCACAGGATCCTTACTTTAGGGCGCAGTAAAAAGGGTACCAGCAGGGAGGCAGTTCACTACTGAATTCATATCTAAACAAAAACTTCCTTGGGACAAACACATCAGAGAAATGCAAACTCTTCCAATCCTATCATAATTCCAAACTGTTTCATTTAAGTGTGACGCCATGCCATGTCTTAAGGTAAAACTAAGATCCTAATATATGATTATTAAAAATTTATTAGCATCTATTTTTTTTTTCTGTTATATATATTAAACAGAAAATTCTGGGAAACTACCTTTATAAACCATTTACATCCAGTAGTTTCAACTGGATAAGCATCCAAGGCCCAGTTCTTCCTTGATGGCAAAGACCATGTAGTTAGTGCTTGCCAATAGCAGATGCTCAGCAGGTAACTTACATAGAAATGAATGAAGGTGCTATGCTAAGCATTTTGTAGTGGACACGTAGCCTCTGTTTTCCCATTCTCAACAGACTTCTCTCTGGAGATGAAAATAATTCCAAGGAAGCTGACTCAATCTCTGGCTTCAAGAGTACAGCATTTGACCTAGGTTAAATTAATCAGAGCATTCCACATCTCTTGGCCATGGTAACCGAATCAAGAATGATTATAAGACCTAAGCCACTATTATCAGAAATAGTCTCAGGCCTTTTGCAAGGAATGATGGGACAAGATACTCTCTCATTCTTGCTGGATCTAAATGAGGAAGCTAACAGCCCAGGGAGCTGCTGCAAGTTATCACAAAAGTCAGTCTGCAGCAATAAGGCATAAGATTGAGCAAATAGTTGGAAAGAAACTTGGGCCTTGGCAGCACTGAGACTTTCCTGGAGCCAGTGCTGGCTTTTTACTTTTCAGTTACATGAACCAATAAATTCCCTACATTGTTTAAACAATTTTGAGTTGTACTTTTTCACTACTAGCAGCTGAAAGCATCCTAAGTGAAATACATTTCAAAGAATTATGCAAATAAGTTGTGTTTTTTCTTAACTGGCAATGCTTTGTGGTCCCCTATATACACTAAAACTTTCTAACAACAAATTTCTATGCTACATAAATTATTATCTTGGATATCATCCTAATGTGCTAAGAGAAGATAAAATCCTCAATACAATATAGCCTACTCTACAGACTGGAACCACAGAACTAACTCTGAGTTTAGTATTATTCTCTTATTTCAGTATTATTTCTTATCTGCAAAGCATTTTGTTAGTTACCAAGATGTTTTATACAGAAGTATAAATATATTTAAAGAACATTCCAAGGTGTTTGTGATTTATTAGGGAATTATTTTAAGCTTATATAATTTCTCTTTAAATACAAAATTGTTCTGCATTTGTCTATGTGATTTATGTACTTTTAATAATCATCAGTACTGCTTAGAAAGTCAAGGCAAAGTTGGGTACAATCAGAACCATATAGCTAGAGAGGAGCTCTGGTAGTGTAGTGACTAAGGCACTTGACTGCTAACCAGAAGTTGATTGCCCAACCTTCCTTCTGAGGAGTGGCTAGTGGGTAGTGATACTGCCTCAGAAACCCAAGGAGGGGTCACTATGACTGAGTCCAACTCGATGACACATAACAACAACAACAACATACTTTTAAGAAACAGTAAAAATTTCCAAATGAGTATCATCCCTTTAAAAATAGCTTTTTTTTTTTCCTTTTACTTCCTAATTCATTGTTACTATGAACAGAGACATGCAGCAACTGTGGACTAAGAAAAATATGAACATAAATGATTCAGACCCCTTAAGATTGCAGATTTGAATCCCACCACCAGGTAGCTATCTTAGAAGGCATTCATTTCTGAAGTATCAATTCACAATTCAAAGTAGAAGATAATATGGTAACAATGAAGATATTTGGAAAAACTATGCCATGGAAAATTTCAAGAGATATTCCAAGATGGTTTTAAGTCATACAGCATCACCAAAAGAGACAACATTATTTGGGTATGAAATGCATAGATGATTTTCTTTAAATAAATTAAAAAAAAAGAGCAATCACATTCTCAAGATTATCTAATATAGCCAATCCCCAGGTTACAAACGTCCAACTTCTGTTTACCTTGCATACAATTGCAGTTAGGAACAGACCCCATAATGCCTATTATGTTAAAAATTCTAGGTACATACAATTGTTGTGGTGTTGTTGTTGTTGTTATGTGCCGTCGAGTCGGACCCGACTCATAGTGACCCCTCCTTGGGTTTCCGAGGCAGTATCACTACGGAAGTAGATTGCCCAACCTTCCTTCCGAGGAATGGCTGGTGGGTTTGAAGTTTGAACCACCAGCCTTCTGGTTAGCAGTCAAGTGCCTTAGGCACTATGCTACCAGAGCTCCTGGTACCTACAATGAATGGTTCATAATAACAAACTGTGCTACTTTACAACATGCATTAAAATGTTATCATTAGTACTCTATTATTATGTTAAAGATGATTTAGTACATCTGGAAGTATTGTTTTAGTTTTTTTATGCACAGAAAGGTACAGTACAGGCATACATTTTATTGCCCTTGGCTTTACTGCACTTTGCAGATATTGTTTTTTACAAATTGAAGGTTTGTGGCAACGCTGTGTCAAGCAAGTCTATCAGCATCTTTTTTTTTTTAGCACAAATGACACAGGGTTCAGCACCATTTTTTTTTAACAGCATGTGTTCATTTCATGTCTGTGTGTCACATTTTGGTAATTCTCACAATATTTCAAACTTTTTCATAATGCTATTCCACAGTTAATAGACTACAGTATAATGTAAACATAACTTTATATGCAGTGGGCAACCAAAAAAATTAATGTGACTCTCTTATTGTGATATGCATTTTATTGCAGTGGTATTCCTGTGTATGTTATACACGAAGACAAACCTGTGACTAAATGATGCTAGATACAAACTGTACCTAACCATTCCGACTTATATACAAATTAGACTTAAAGACAGACTTAGGAACTGAACTCGTTGGCAATCTGGGGATTACCTGCACAGCCTTTCACTTATCTAATAATATGCATACTTGCTCAATGTGGTTATTTTCAACTTAAGACACATTCATGCTGAAATGTACACCCCCTCTTTTAACTCAACAAGTCTTTCCTCTCATTTTATTCAGCTTCTAAAATCAAGCTCCTTCTGTGATTAAAGAACTCACTAAAAGAGCAGCTAAGAAAAATATTCCATGCAGGTAGAAAATTTGGGAGTGACTTTACTCCATCCAATTAGCAGCTGAAACCTGCTGGTAGCTTGGGAGAACAAAAACATAGTAGAATGGATACAACTCACCAGCTCTTTGTGGAGAAGACAGAGGCCAGAGAAAAGGGATGTTCTAAAGAGCAGACAGCAGTAATTCAAAAGCTGGGCAGTAGATACACAAAGAAGAGCTAAAGGTGATCATAAACTGCAGGGGCTATGTTATGTTTGTTCTTTACCATATTCCCAGTGCCAGAAACAATGGTTACCACCTAGTCACTCAAAAAGTATCAGATGAGTGAACAAATGAATGAAATGGAAACGTTTTCTGAGAGAAACTATAGGATTTGAACATTCACTGAAAAAAACAGCTATTGATAAGTAATAATATATATACATAAACATACATATTTTTATATACCAGGAGTCCCTGGTGGAGCAAATGGTTAAGCACCTGACACTAGAAGAAAGGCTGGCGCTTTGAACCAATCAAGAGGTGCCTTGGAAGACAGGCCTGGTGATCTGTATCCCAAAGGTCACAGCCTTGAAAACCCTATGAAGTAGTTCTGCTCTACAGACATGAGCCCACCATGAGTCAGAATCAACTTGGTGGCAACTAACAACAACATTATGTATATCCACAATCTGTCTGTCAGTTTGTCGTACCGTGGTGGCTTGTGTGTTGCTGTGACGCTAGAAGCTGTGCCACTGGTATTTTAAACACCAGCAGAATCACCCATAGTGGATAGGTTTCAGCAGCACTTCCAGACTAACAAGCACTAGAAAAAAGGCCTGGCAATCTACTTCCAAAGGTTAGCCAATGGCAATCTTATAGATCACAGAAGAACACTGTCTGACTTGCTTGGTTTGGACATGTGACCAGGAGGCATCAATCACTGGAGGAAGACATCATGTTTGGTGAAGGAGAGGGTCATAAAAGGGCAAGGGAGACCCTGGGTGAGATAGACTGGCACAGCAGCCACAATGATGGACTTGAAAATTGTGGCAGTTGTTAACATGACACAGGATCAGGCAGCTTCCTTTTATTTTATATAAGGTTGCCATGAGTTGAAATCAGCTGTCCAGCAGTTATATATATATGTATATGTATATATAAAACATATATATATATATATATGTATATATTTATATCCAAAACATACATATACATAC
>NW_006921721.1:303003-307189 GCF_000298275.1 Orycteropus afer afer
ATATACACACACACACACACACACACACACACCACATATATACTATTTATAAGGTTCTATAAGAAGCCCTGGTGGCACAGTGGTTAAGCATTTACCTGCTAACCAAAATGTCAGTAGTTTGAACCCACCAGTTGCTCTACAGAAGAAAGATGAAACAGTCCGCATCTGTAAAGATTTACTGCCTTGGAAACCCCATGGGGCAGTTCTACTCTGTCTTATAGAGTTGCTACAAGTCATAATTTCATAATTTGATGTGACAACAATGTGTTTCGGTTTTGGGATAAGGTTCTATACTAAACTTGGGCAGATCTAAGAACTAAAGGTAAATACCCACATAGAAGGTGGTATATAATCATCACACTTGGGGTTTAGTACATGGTATAGAAATATAATGGGCAGAATGTCTCCAGAATTATAAAGAATTGGGGCAGTAAAGAATTTTGCTAGAATATTAAGAATTAACTTTGTTTCACAGCATGTCTTTTAAATAAGGAGATGTGAGAAAAGTCAAAGGTGCGGAAATATGTTTAGAATAGAATAATCCACACAAAGACAAGATAACTGAAATCATTAGAAGGAGAAATCTCTCCCAGAACCTTATTCCAGAACCATAGAACTATATGTCTAGGACATAATTAATAAAATGCAAAAAAAAAAAAAAAAAAAAAGGCTATGGAGGGAAAAAGAAGAATGTGAGATGAGAGGTTATACGACCATTTGGAATTGGAAGGAAAAATAAAGCTAGATGCAAAGGAGCAAAGTGCTCTCTTATTTTGCAATAGCCAGACCTACTGGGAAGAGGCGAAAGAAAAAACCCAGTTGATTCCGACTCATAGCAACCCCATAGGGCAGAGTAGAACTGCCCCACAGGGTTTCCAAGTCTATAAATCTTTTCGGAACCAGACATACCTTTCTACGGAGAAGCCAAACCGCCTACTTTTTGATTAGGAGCCGAGTGCTTTAACCACTGTGTCACCAGGGAAAGAGGCCAGTCAGATGAAATTACAGCACCCCAACCGTGACTAAGGAGTTGTCTTGCAATGGGAGTTTTAGTTGAAATGGCACTTTCTGACCTGAGGTGTGACTTCAGGGTTCTGCAATTAGCTTTAACTTTGGAAGGTGAGAGGACTCACTTCCAAAAGAACAAGCCTCAATCTTTAAATGGTGGGGTTAAAGAGAAAGAATCTTCTGTCTGGGAAGAAGGATTAAAGATCAGATCTAAAACATTTTGGAAAAGTGTCGGTTTTGATTGGAGCAGACAGTAGGGCACTGTTGGAGGAGCACCAGGGCATTGCCGGTTCCGCATGTCTGGGGACATGTGACAGGTCCCAGAAGGATGCAGCTCGGAGAAAATGGGTGTGAGATGGTATGTCATCACACCCGTCTCCGGACGACAGGAACACAGAGGGCTGCCGTAGCTTTGAATACAGAACCAGGTCAAGAGAGAGTGGGCTGGTGTCTGAGAGAAATTCATAGAGAGACCGACACGGTGAGAGGACAGGGTCGCAGGGTGAGGAGCAGAAGAATCAGTAACCGCGCTGACCCCGGGGAGGGCCGTTGGGTCTGGGCAGGGGCCTTACCCATGTGCTGCGTGTCCAGCTGCACTGCTGGCATTTCCTTTAGAGGTATGTGGCCGGTACCGCCGTTTCTGCAGCACCGCAGGCAACAGAACACCGAGGCGGCCATCGCGCCGGGACCACCAACTCCGCCACCACCGCCGCCTCTAGACCGCGGCGACACCGCCCCCGCCGCCCAGCTCCGCTCCGCCTTCCGCCCCCGCCGAAGAGCAGAAGACGCGGGAGTGGAGTGGAGAGGCAGATACAGCGACGCCCGAGGCCGGAGGCCGCAGCGCAAACTGAAGCGAGGCCCGCCTCGGCTGACTGCGCGGAGGAATCGGCGGCGCCCAGTGGCTCTGTGTGAGGGGCAGGCGGAGGGAGGGAGAGCTCCGGGTGAGTGCACGTCCCTGAGCGCCAGGCCGTTTCTCTCGTGGGCGCGCTCGCGCCCTTGGCTCTGGTTGGTGCGCGGGGCTGTCAGGGCCTCCTGTAAACTGAGGGGACCTTGGCTGCTACGGTTTTAAAACTGTGCCTTCTCCCCACTCCGACATTATTTTTAGGGACCGATTGACAATAGAACAAAATCAGGCCGGGGAAGGGGAGCTGATGAAAATGACCGCGAGGCCTCTTGCCGCGCGCTCTGGGCTGAGAGCATCTTGTCTCTATGGAGTTCCTTGTTCCCGCACTGTGGTGGTTTTTGAGAATTTCCTCAAATTCTAAATACATATTCCCGGGCCTTGAGGGTAATGCCGGGTTGGTGATTACACGTTGAATATGCACCTGGGCCTCTACTCGGGCCCCACTGCATTTTAGGCGCAGATCGGTCTTGCCGTAGTCTGGTGCGTAGGGAGGGAGGCAGGCCCCTGACGCGCCCCTTCCAAGCTCATCCTCTCTTGTGGACTGGGGTTACAGGCAGAGTGTGGAGGGGACCCAGTGGCTGCCGGTCCCCGAGGGCGGGCTTTGGCTTTAGCCGCCCGCTCCTTCCTGCTTCCGTGTAGGTCACCGGCCATCTCTTTCCTACATAGATCATCCTCGTGCTAGATTTTACATCTTCAGAGACTACTTGGCGTCTGAGATGGTCTGGGTCCGTCTCTCTAAAATAAACCTAACTCAAGCCTCTGTTCCCAAACCAGATTTTCGTCCTGAATGCTTCCTCACGGTTTATCAAGTGCTGGGAAACAAGACACAAAATGCCCACTTACTATGTAACAGGGCTCCTGTATACAACCTTCTAGTGACCTGAGTACAATTAATTATCTTTTATAGAGGATCTTGTCCAGAGAAAAAAATGAACTTTTTCAGGCCCTGGATCTCTTTCCTATTCATACAAATGGTGTTTTCACTTAAATACATAGGAAAACCTCCAAATCTGTGTACTTTGGGATTAAAATACCATAGAATTAATAACCAACGTGTTGAAACTTTATGTTCTCTGGACTGATTGCAGGTAGACCCCCTTATCCCCCACCCCGGCTATAAAGTACCTTCTTGGTAATCATTTTACTTACGAACATTTCTTTTAATAAAACCTTGATCATTATTCTTGGAAGTTAGTTAATGCCCCAGGTTTTTTTTCCCTCCCACTGGGAAAGAGGGAGCAAATTGAACTGAATGTTGGAGAAACTAAATTTTTCTGTTTGTCCACCAAGTGGTAGTTGGATATAGCTAACTGACTACATATCTAATGAAATTCTTGAAAAGTTTCAGGGTACATACTGTCCTCATCTTTTAAATGAAGAAATTGTTGTTGTTGTTATATGCCATCAAGTCGGACTTGACTCATAGTGACCCCTCCTTGGGTTTCCGAGGCGGTATCACTACGGAAATAGATTGCCCAACCTTCCTTCGGAGAAGTGGCTGGTGGGTTTGAACCACCAGCCTTCTGGTTAGCAGTCAAGTGCCTCAGGCACTATGCTACCAGAGCTCCCAAAATGAAGAAATAGAGGGATTTAATAACTGGTGCAGCCTCAGATAGATGACTAGAAATAAACAAACCCAGATCCAAAGCCCAAACTTGCTAGTCTGACTCCAAAGCCCGAATTTGCTTTACCAGATCATGCTGCCTCTCAAATTCTGTAGCTCTAACTCTTGTAATTAATGGTAAACAAACAAACAAAAACCCATTGCCTGAGGAATTCCGGTAAGATGGAGGAATAGGCAGACAAGCAATACAGACCCTCTTCAACAAAGAAAAGAAAAACCAATTGACAGAGATACGGAAGATAATCCTGGAGCCCTGAGCTTTGAAAGGAACTATGAAGAAGTGGATTAGGCACCAACCAGAGGATAAACCTGAAGGAAAACAGGACCTAAGAATAGGCTCTGTTTGTCAGGGACATACCAGAGGCTGACAACAGGAGAGGAGACAAGTGGTGAGTGTGTAAGTGCTGTCAACTAGCGAATAAAAGAGCACAGCACAGAACCCTGCTTGCATAGATAATATACAGACAAAACAAAGAAAATGAAAATCATGGGCAAGTCACTCCAACATACAATCACCAATTAAATATAAACACAAAAACATCACAATGCCTCGGAGACAACAGAGCATCACAGTCCACACAAAGACCCAACATAAAGCAGGAGAAACAAGGGACCAGGATATAGAACCAAAACACACCCCTGAGGAAGAT
>NW_006921721.1:307289-308579 GCF_000298275.1 Orycteropus afer afer
CAATTTCAAAAGACAATACAAGAACAAAATGACAAAATAAATGAAAAATTAGAAATGATAAAAATCTACACACAGAAATCCAGAAGATTAATACTAAAGTTTCAGAAATAGATAAGACATTGAATGGGCAAAGGAGCAGAATTGAATCAATGGAAGACAGAATTAGGGAGATTGAAGGTAAATAACTGAATACTTCTTTGGAAAGGGATACATCAGAAAAAAGATCAAAACAAAATGAAGAAAGCCTAAGATTCATGTGGGATACCATCAAAAGGAATAACCTACGTGTAATTGGAATTCCAGAAAAGGAAGAGACAAATAAAACCACAGAGAAAGTTGTTGAAGATTTGTTGGAAGAGAATTTTCCTGATATAATGAAAATATATCCATTCAGGAAGTCCAATGAACCCCAAACAGGATAGACCCCAAAAGAAAATCACCCAGACATATCATCATCAAACTTACCAAAACCACATACAAAGAATCATAACAGCAGCACGAAAAAAACAAAGTTACCTACAAGGGGCAATCTTGACAGAAATCATACAGGCAAGAAGACAATGAAGAGAAAAATTTCCAACCAAGAATTATGTCCTCAACAAAATTGTCCCTCAGATACGATGGTGAAATTAGGACATTTCCAAATAAGCAGAAATTAAGGGAATTTGTTAAAACCAGGCCAACAAGAGATGCTAAAGGGAGTCCTTTGGACAGAGAAGCAACAATAGCCAACAACAACTGATCATTAACACACATGATGATTGTTAGGCCGAAGCAAACCCAAGCCACCAACATTTCAGTTAGCAACTTCCTCCGGGTATCAAGCCCTGATGAGACAGCCTGATAAGACAACCAAAGTGATAGAACCCGCCCAGACTGGAAAGTCCCACTCAGTGGCAAACTTCCTCTTGTGAAGCCCCCTCATGCTAATTAAGTACAGACCCATGCTAACAACTAATTGGACCCCACCATCTCTTTAGTGTCTCCACTTAGGTCCTCCACAAGACTATAAACCCTCCCCTCCGCAGCCAGACGGTGCGACTTCCCGGGCCCCTCTCAGGGACCCGTGAACCTCGCCCAGGCCCCCTCTCGGGGACCCGTAAACCTCACCTGGAAACTCAGAATAAAAACTTCTCTTTAACCTCACTTTTGTGCGTCCTCTTCTCCTTACTGTGGCCTTAAAATAATATAACCCAAAAACCAACCCAGCTATGGAAATATCCAAAGTAAATAAGCCTACAAGATTGTAAACAGGGAACCAGAGACATCAATTGACAAATGAGGACAACT
>NW_006921721.1:308679-309298 GCF_000298275.1 Orycteropus afer afer
ATAATTACATATCTGGCAAGGGACTTATCTCTAAGATTTATAGCAGAAGAGTGGATGACCAAGCTATGGTACATACATGTAATGGAATGCTATGCAGCACTAAAGAATAATGTAGAGTCTGCAAAACAGCGCATAATATGGATGAACTTGGAGCACATTATGCTAAGAGACATAAGTCAGTCACAGAAGGACAAATATAGTATTAGTTCATTGTCGTAGAGGGTCAAGGAAAAGTCTGTATATGGAGGGAAACTTTCTTTGTTGGTTGCCAGGGGTGGGAGGGGAGGGGAGGATACACTGGAAAAAAAATGCATTGAGCCATGTCACTTTAGTTTTGTGTATTTCACTGTACATAAATTATATTTTTTTAAAAAAATTCTTTTTAAAAAAAAAACAAAAACAAAAAACCCCTTGCCTTCCAGCTGATTCCAACTCACGGAAACCACGTGTGTGTCAGAGTAGCACTGTGCTCCATAGAATTTTCAATTGCTGATTTTTGAGCCCCGTCTTGCTTGCAAGGCATGGATTCAAATTGTCAAGTTTCAGTTAGTAGCCAAGTGTTTAACTGTTTGTTAAGGACTTCTAATTAATGGTGTTGTTGTTGTTGTTGTTTGCTGTC
>NW_006921721.1:309498-321544 GCF_000298275.1 Orycteropus afer afer
GAGGAGTGGCTGAATTAATGGTAGAGTTTTTTTTTAAAGGTCTCTCAGATAAAAACGTAGACTTCTACTTTATTTTTGCATTGGTTTCATTAATACGTATATTAGATATAAGCTCCACGTATAGAAAATAAAATAAAATTTGTTGTTACAATGTGTAATATTTATTTATAAATATTATTAAAAGTAGTGCATTATTGAATATAGTAAAACCTGCAAAATCCAGAAGCTGCATAAGGCAGAAACCTATCAGAGAAGGAAAACTCAAATATTTCCTGCTAATAGAGAGTAATAGAACTTTCTGTCTAATAAAATAGAGTCTTGTTAGTAAGACTGCACCTTGTCAAAGCAGAAACCTTGTAAAACTGGGAAAAACAAGGCAGTTCTGCCGAATTCCAGCTCTCACAGGTTTCACTGTATTGACGCTATTCATATTTAGTCACATCTTAGATGAAAAGCCAGACGTACTAGATGGCTGTGAATTGCCCATTGCTGGGGAGAGGCAAAAATGCCATAGTTTTTCCCAGGTGGAAAAGTAATTAGCTGGGGCACTACCTGGTGCACTTTGCCACCACTGTAGCAACTCAAGTACACTCAGCAGTATGAAGCAAGCAAGACCGGTTAGCTCCAGAAACGGCCTTCTCTGTCTTGGCAGATGAATGCCAACCATGGACTTGCAGACCTTATTACATCCTATCTGTGGGACTCTATTATCCTTTCAGTATTATTACCAAAGGAATTATCCTTTCCTTTTGAAAAGTGCAAAGTTCAATATATTTTGACAGTCTTTCATAGCTATCACTTTAAATAACAATCACAAATAAAGCCTACAAAAGATATTCCAATAGTTAGTTAGAAGGTCGTTTATCTAAGTCAAAAGCAATAACAGGGAATGATTACTTGAAAAAAAAAAAAGAGTCTGTCTGCTGCAGTGACAAGTGCCAGGATCAAGAATTGATAGGACAATAATGTAAAGCATGTGTTTCAGAGTGAAGTTTAACATCATGCTCAGTATTTAATGTTTTTTATGTTAGCCAGACATCTCCTGTTAGTGAACTTTATACTCTGTGCTGGGTCATATAAAATGGTTTCTTTCTTAAAAACTCATTAATCAGTTATTAAGCTAAACATGTTTTTCTTAGAGTAATCCAAACCACATTTATGATCTTTTAAAAATCAGAAACATGACAAAAAACTTATCCTACTAAACCCTGACGATGCTTGTAGGGCCTTTATCTACTCAGTATTATAATTTTGAATGTAGTAACTGACATTTATGGAGTGCTTACTCTTGCCAGGCGTTGTTCTAAGTGCTTTTTATAAACTAATGTAATCCTCATGACAACCCTATGAGGTAAAAACTATCCTTCACTTTATGCATGAGGAAGCTGAAGCAAAAACAGAAAAAGATAAATGTGGCCACAGTTGTTGTTGTTACGTGCCGTCGAGTCAGCCCCGACTCATAGCGACCCCTCCTTGGGTTTCCGAGGCAGTATCACTAGGGAAGTAGGATTGCCCAACCTTCCTTCCGAGGAGTGGCTGGTGGGTTTGAACCGCCAGCCGTCTGATTAGCAGGCAAGTGTCTTAGCCACTATGCTACCAGAGCTCCCGTGGCCACAGTTACACAGTCAGTAAGGGACTGAAGATGGATTCAAACACAGACAAGCTGACGTTAGGGTCTGTGCATCCAAGAGTACTATGCTTTAAGAGTAAATTCTTAATATTTATTTGTTCCCTGCTCTCTCCTTACCTCAGAAGTTGATTTTGATGTAGTTGGCATTAATTGCGCTCATTTAATCTAGATTACTGAATTATAAAGTATACTACCTACATTCAACAACTGAAAAAAGAAAAATAACTTAAAAGCCTGGATGGTAAATGACTGCTAGTAGTTTTCCAATTCTGCTCTGTTAGAAACACCATAGAACATTTTACAAGCGTGTCCTTCAGTATGTCTCAAAATGACCTGAAGCAAAGGATATTTAATACTTTTAATTGCTAAGATAGTACTTTTAATTGCTAAGACAGTTAAGCTATTGACGATTTGGAAAATACAGAGGTCTGCATTAGGAAGAAAGGAGAATATGGAGAAAAATATGACATTTTACATATTTTGGAATTTCAAATAGGTACAGGAAAATAAGAACGATAGAGCATAAAGCAGAACTCATTTTTAATATTGAAAAGGAAAAATAAGAAACCAATAGCAAGTGTTCTCTAAATAGGGTCTCAGGGAGTTTTTTAAAAAATGGTTTATCAGAAAGTTTTAACCCTCCCTTCTGTGGAAAGTGAAACAGGCTGTAATAAAATAAGGGGAGTTCTTTAACCACTCCCCAACCTTATTTCCTTACTCAACATGCAAATATCTGTGTACTTCTAAACACTTTTTTCTCACCAACTTAGGTTCTAATTACTACCAGTGCAATAATTAGGAAAAAGGGACACTGAGGGTGAAAAAGGGAGGAAAAACAATACTAAAGCAGATTTTGCTTTCTCAGAAGAAACAAAGGAAGATGAAGGAAAGTAAAGTTAGTCCACGAATCTGCAGTCCTTGCCTATTTGTAGAGAGGGCGCTGTGACTTCTCTGTGAGGGGCTGATGATAAGTATTTTATGCATAATTTTCCCAGCCAAAAATAAGCTATGTAATCTGGTATTACGGGAGGGAGGTTAGAAAACCCTTAGCCAGCTGGCCCAAATAGTTTACATAAAAGTTTCCCAAAGCAGCTCTAACATTCAAGTGAGTCTGTGTTTGGGGACTCCAGCAGGGCTGGGGAGGGAGAAGTCACCATCTCCAAATTAAAAAGTCAAAAAGCACTGGACATTTGCAGAAAGGACTAGACAGATTATTGCATAATGATAAACAAGTTTATCTGCAACAAAACAAAATTACAAATATCTCACTGACATTGTGAGAAAGATCTTAAGAGGTTTCTATTGTTAGGTGCTGCCCAGACATCTCTGACTAGTAGTGACCCTATGCATCAACAGAACGAAACACTGCCTGTGTTATCCTCACAATCCTTGCTATACTTGGGCCCATCATTGCAGCCATTATGTCAATCCATCTCTGTGATGGATTTCACTGACCCCCTACTTTCCAAGCATGAAGTCCTTCTCCATGGACTGGTCCCTCTTACAACATGACCAAAGTACATGAGACAAAGTCTGGCATTCTTGCTTCTAAGGAGCATTGTGACTGTACCTCATCCAAGACAGATTTGTTCAATGTTCTGGCAGACCATGGGTATTTTCAGTATTCTTCACCAACACCACGTTTCAAGGATGTCTAATTTCTTAGGTCTGATCTCTTGACTGCTGTTTCCATGGGGTTAATTTGTCTGTCAGTTTATTGTACTGTGCTGGCTTGTGTGGTGCCGTCATGCTGGAAGCTATGCTACCAGTATTTCAAATACCGGCAGGGTGACCCAAGGTGGACCGGTTTCAGTGGAGCTTCCAGACTAAGACAGACTAAGACAAAGGATGGCGCCATCCACTTCTGAAAAAATTGTCTACTGAAAGCTACATGAATATCACTGAAGAGGTTTCTAGTAACAAGGAATGACAAACAGATTATTAGTGAATCCAAAATTACTAATTTAAGATATGTAAAATGTCATTTAGTGTCTATAGTTTTACTTTTGTGAATATGAAAATATGACGTTGTTCCTAAGGTTTCACTTATAATCATAATCCTCTCAGACCTACTTTCTCAATAATGGTCCCCCACATGAATATTTCAAATGCAGGTTGTCAGAAACTTGGTATTTATGATGAGAATGAATGGCTGGACTTCTCTATGTGAAGACATGTGTGTCTGTGGTTGCAGACATGGTACCATGTGGGGCTAGTGCAGTTCTAAGCACAACTGCTAGGCCACTGTATTTGCAGCTCCTGTAACTTGAGTCACAAGAAATGTGAGACTACTTAAAGTTGTTAGTGAAAGTTGATAAAACTCTGGAAAATTTGAAGAAAAGGGAAAAAAATAAAACACCTGTGGAATAAACAACTTTGAAATACCAACAGTGAGAAGAAGCTCCAGGTATATGTTAATGGCTAAGAGAACTTTAGCATAGGAACATGGACAAGCAAAAAATTGAGCATAATTAATAAATTAATCAATTAATAAAGCTTTTTTCTTGTTCTTGGCTATTCCAAACTTTTCACCAAGTGCTTTAAAAGTATTATATATCTCTTCTTCATACTCTAAATTTTTGCCTTGGAAGGAAGGTTGAGCAATCTACTTCCTTAGTGATACTGCCTTGGAAACCCAAGGAGGGGTCGCTATGAGTCGGGTCCGACTTGACGGCACATAACAACAACAACAACAAGGTATCATACCCAACATTGACTATAGATCTCAGTCTACATCAAGCATTTAATACATTCTCTAAAAAGAGATGTGAAGCCTTGAATATAGACCTCAGTGCATATCAAGTTCTGTTGTGCACGGGGTGGCTATGAGTCAGAGCTGACTCCATGGCACCAAATAGCAGCAACGACAACAATTAAAGAGATAGGAAGCCTTGAAAAAGAAGGGAAGAGAAAAGGTAAGAACTGTTATGGATTTAATTGTGTGCCCAAAAAATATGTGTTGTAAATCATACTATCCCTGTGGTTATAATCCCATTTGAGAATAAGGTTTTCTGTGTTCGTTAGTTAGTATATGAGTCTGGGCCGACTCGATGGCAAACAACAACAACAACAACAACATTAGTATAGGATGTGTCTTAAATCAATCTCATTTGAGATAAAAAAGAGCAGATTAAGCAAGCAATAAAAAGCCAAAAATGGGAGAAGATAGATGCCGTGCCAGATGAAGGTCACGAAGGAACTAGGAACAGAAGCTAAAACCAGACAAGGACCTTCTCCCTGACTGACAGAGAAAGAAAGCCTTCCCCTAGAGTCTGCACCCTGAATTCAGACTTCTAACCTCCAAACTGTGAGAAAATAAACATCTGTTTGGTAAAGCCACCCACTTGTGGTATTTCTGGTGTAGCAGCACTACAGAACTAAGACAGGAAGACAGCTGAATTTTCCCAAATTCCCATAAAAAGGGAAATTATTTTTTATGTAAGTTTTTAATTCATATATATTGAGTTTCCTATAGTTGATACCCAGTAAATGTTTATAAAAGCAACAAATGAATAAAGTTTTCGAAATAAATAAATACATTGTAATTATTTTTCACTTCATCTGCAACCTGGAAAGTAGCATGTAAACAGAAATTTTACAGATTTCTACATTAAATGCACTAAGACTATTGTATAAAGAAATCCTATATGTTTTTGTTGTTATGTGCCTTCAAGTCGGACCCAACTCATAGTGACCCCTCCTTGAGTTTCCGAGGCAGTATCACTACGGAAGTAGATTGCCCAATCTTCCTTCCGAGAAGTGGCTGGTGGGTTTGAACCACCAGCCTTCTGGTTAGCAGTCAAATACCTTAGGCACTATGCTACCAGAGCTTTATTGAAATATAATTCACATGCTGTAGAATTCAACCTTTTGAAGTGCACAATTCAGTTAGGAAACCATTACCATATCCTAAAAAGAAGTCCTATACTGATTAGCAGTCAGTCCTCATTCTCTCCTCCTCCTAGACCCTGACAACCACTCATCTATTTTCTGTCTGTATGGATTTGCCTATTCTGGATATTTTATATAAATGAAATCATACAATTTACGGTCTTTTGAGCCTGACCTGTTTCACTTAACATAATATTTTTAAGGTTCATCCATGTTGTACCATGCATCAATACTTCATTATGTGTTTTATGGGTGAATTGGATTCCATTGTACAGATACACTACACTTTGTTTATCCATTCCTCAGTTGGACATTTGAGTTGTTTCCACTGTTTGGCTATTGTGAATAATGCTTTTATCAACATTTGTGTACAGTCTATTGTGTGAACATATGTTCTAAATTCTCTTGGATGTCTACATAAGAGTGGAAGTAGTCCAGGTAGTGCAATGGTTAAAGCACTCGGCTAAAACAAAAAGGTTGGTGTTCTGCAGGAGAAAAGACATGGTGATCTGTTTCCATAAAAATTTGAGTTGTATTCTGTCCCATACAGTTGTTACCTATGGGAGTCCACTCAACAGCAAACAACAACAACGATGAGGTAACTCTATACTTAAATTTCTGAAGAACTGCCAAAATGTTTTCCAGAGTGCCTGCATCATTTACAATCCCACCAGCAATGTATGAGGCTTCCAATTTCACCATATCTTCACCAACATTTGTTATTGTCTGCTTTTCGTTCTTCAGCTAGTCTAGTGTGTGTGATATGATATCTCATTTTGATCTGTATTTCCCTAATGACTAAAGATGTTGAGCAGGTTTCCATGTGCTTATTGGCTATTTGTGTAGTCTCTGGGTGGTACTTGACTGCTACCCACAACGTTGGCAATTCAAACCCACTCTGAGACACCTCAAAGGACATGGGAGAAGATAGCTGCAATACTTTCTCCCTTTCTCCCTTTCTCTGGGTTGTCTGAAAAGTCACAGCCTTGAAAACCTTATGCAGCTGTTGTACTCTGCATATACATGGTGTCACAAGGAGTTGGAATTGACTCAACATCAACTAACAACAAACAACTGGTCACATTTGTAAATCTTCTTTGGAGAAATGTTTATTCAGATATTTTGCCATTTTCTACATTAAACCAAAAAAAAAAAAAACCCCAAACTCACTGCCGTCGAGTTGGTCCCAACTCATAGTGACCCTTCCTTGGGTTTCTGAGGTGATATCTCTACAGGAGTAGATTGACCAATCTTCCTTCCGAGCAGTGGCTGGTGGGTTTGAACCACCAGCCTTCTGGTTAGCAGTCCAATGCCTTAGGCCCTATACCACCAGACCTCCCTATTTTTTACACTGTGTTTCTTTTCTTTTTTGCACTATAAGAATTGTTTATATTTTCCAGATACAAATTGCTTATCAGATATATCATTTGCAATAGTTTCTCCCTTTTATCTGGGTTGTCTTTTCATTTTCTTGATAATATCCTTTGAAGCACAAAAGCTTTTATTTTTATGAAGTCCAATGTACCTATTTTTTTTCCCACATTGGTAATGTCTTTGGTTTTATATTTAAGAATCTATTGTCAAAAAGAAAGTCTTGCAGCCTAAGTCTCATGTTTTCTTCTGAAAGCTTTATGATTTTAGCTCTAATAGGTATTTGACCCAGTATGAGTTAAGTTTGTATATGGTGTGAGTGACATAGAGGTCCAATTTCATTATTTTGCATCTAAGTTGTCCAGTACCATTTGTTGGAAAGCTTTTTCTTTCACCCACTGATTTATCTTGTCACCTTTGTAACAATATTGTTGTTGTTAGGTGCCATTGAGTTGACTCTGACTCATAGTAACCCCATGTACAACAGAACAAAACACTTCCCGGTCCTGCACCAACCTCACAATCCTTGTGATGCCTAAGCGCATCATTGCAGCCACTGTGTCAATCCCCTTTTTCACTGACCCTCCACTTTACCAAGCATGATAATTCTTCTCAAGGAAGTGGTCCCTTCTGACAACATGATCAAAGTAGGTGAGACGAATTTTGACCATTCTTGCTTCCAAGGAGCATTCTGACTGCACTTCCTCCAGGACAGATTTATTTGTTTTTCTGGCAGTCCATGGTACTTTCAGCATTCTTTGCCAACACCACAACTTAAAAGCATCACCTCTTCTTCAGTGTCCTTATTCATTGTCCAGCTTCACATGCATTTGAAATGATTGAATATACCGTGGCTTGGGTTAGGCACACCTTAGTCTTCAAGGAGACATCTTTGCTCTTCAGCACTTTAAAGAGGCCTTTTGTAGCAGATTTTCCCAGAGCAATATGTTGTCTGATTTCTTGACTGCTGCTTCCATTGTCATTGATTGTGGAGCCAAGTAATACGAAATCTTTTACAACTTCAATCTATTCTCCATTTCTTGTGATGCTGTTTGTTGGTCCAGTTGTGAAGATTTTCATTTTCTTTATGTTTAATTGTAAGCCATACATACTCAAGACTGTAGTGTTCAATCTTCCATCAGTAAGTGCCTCAAGTCATCTTCACTTTCGTCAAGCAAGGTTGTGTTGTCTGCATACCGCAGGTTGTTAATGAGTTTTCCTCCAATCCTGATGCTTCATTTTTCTCCATATAGCCCAACTTCTTGGATTTATGCTCAGCATACAGATTGAATAAATATGATGAAAGGATACAACCCTGACACACTCCCTTCCTGATTTTAAACCATGAAGTATCCCCTTGTTTTGTTCAAATGACAGCCTCCTGGTCTCCCTATAGGTTGCTTATGAGCATCATTAAGTGTTCTTCTCAATGTTATCCATAATTTGTTATGATCCACAGAGTTGAAGGCTTTTACGTAGTCAATAAAACACAAGTAAATATCTTTCTGGTATTCTTTGCTTTTAGCAAAGATCTATCTGACGTCAGCAATGATATCCCTCATTCCACGTCCTCTTCTGAATCCAGCTTGCATTTCTGGAAGTTCCCTGTCAATATACTGCTGTAACTGTTTTTTAATTATCTTCAGCAAGAATTTACTTGCGTATGATATTAATGAAATTGTTTAATAATTTCCACATTCTGTTGGATCACCTTTTTTTTTTTTTTTTAATGGCTCTCTTCCAATCTGTTGGCCAGGTAGCTGTCTTCCAAATTTCTTGGCATAGATGAGTTAGTGCCTCCAGCCCGGCATCCATGTGTTGAAACACCTCAATGGCACTCAGTCAGTTCCTGGAGCCTTGTTTTTTTCCAATTCCTTCAGTGCAATTCCAACTTCTTCCTTCGATACCATTGGTTCTTGATCATATGCCACCTCCTGATGTAGATGAACATCCACCAATTCTTTTTGATACAGTGACTCTGTGTATTCCTTCCATCTTCTATTGATGCTTCCTGAATCTTTCAATATTTTGCCCATAGAATCTTTTAATATTGCAACTCGAGGCTTAAATTTTTTTCTTCATTTCTTTAGCTTGAGAAATGTTGGCTGTGCTAATCCCTTTTCTTTTCTAACTCCAGGTCTTTGCATATTTCTTTATAGTAATTAGTTTTGTCTGTTTGAGCTGCTCTTTGAAATCTTCTGTTCAGCTCTTTTATCTTGTCATTTCTTCCATTTGTTTTAGCTCATCTCCATTTGAGAGCAAGTTTCAGAGTCTCTTCTGGCATTGATTTTGGTCTTTTCTTCCTTCATGTCTTTTTAATGACCTTTTGCTTTCTTCACGTATGATGTTCGTGATGTCATCCCATAATTCATTTGTTTTTTGGTCATTGGTGTTCAATGTGTCAAGTTTATTCTTCATAAATTATACAAGCCTTTCAATAATTCATATTTTAAAAGATACTTTTAATAAATCAGATTTTGAAAGATTTAATTTGAGTATAAAGAATAATCATGCTTAGTTTAATCTTTATAAATATGGATAGTCAGAAAGCAGATATTAAGGTGTTGAAAGTATTGGTGTGCATGGTTTTTGATTGTAAATATTACTGAGAGTAATATTTTTCTATTGACTATGTTTTTTATACTTACTTTTGCAAAAATAAATAGCAAAACCACATTCCCTCACTAACTTTCAGGCAGGTCTCCAGTTTACCAATCTTTAAGTTCTCCACTCCATCTCTATTCATTATTTCCCTAGTTTCTTCATGCTGGTCTTAACCTTGCCAGGAATTCTTTCTTTAACTCAGTGACTCTCAACCTCATCAGAACCAATGCCTCCTTTTTTTCATCAGCTATTGACTTTCAAAATTTCAAACCTATGAAAAGTTGAAAGAACAGAACAATGAATACTTGTATACCCTGCATCTAGATTAATTATTTGTAATACTTTGACTATGTGTGCTTAATCTCTGTCATTGAATATCTAAGTATATATATTTCAAGATATATAAATTATATTAAAATTCTATATAAATTTAAATGTTATATATTTATTCAAGATAACATATTCATGAATAAATTATGCAATTTTAAAATAAATAGTTTATATATTTTTTGGAACTATTTGTAAGTCCTGGTAATGTAGTGCCTAAGGCACTTGACTGCTAACCAGAAGGCTGGCAGTTCAAACCCACCAGCCACTCCTCAGAAGAAAGACTGGGCAATCTATTTCCATAGTGATATTGCCTTGGAAACCCAAGGAGGGGTAGCTATGAGTTGGATCCGATTCAACGGCAGAGAGTTTGGTTTTTTGGTATTTGTAAGTTTATCATTATACTTGGCCTTTAGATGTGTCAATATGCATCACCAAGAATAAAGCCATTTGCCTATATAACCACAATACCATTGTCTCACCTAAAATTAATGGTAATTCCATAATATATCTAATATATAGGGCACATTCTAATTTCCCCAAATATTTTCCCACTGTTTTTATTTTCCTCCTATCCAGGATCCAATAAAGATTTATATGATGTATGTTATTGTTATGCCTGTTTTAGACTCTTTTCATCTAAAACAGTCCCATCCACATACTCTTTTCTCCATGACATGCAATTTTTGAAGTTGGGTCAGTTATTTTATGGAATATCATACATCCTAAATTTGTTTCAGTTAGCTGTTTTTCTACCTCTTGTATTTTCTGTACCCTGGAACTAAAGTTTAAGGGGCTCTGGTGGCATGGTGCCTAAGGCATTTGACTACTAACCAGAAGGTTGCCAGTTCAAACCCACCAGCCACTCCATGGAAGGAAGACTGGGCAATCTACTTCTGTAAAGATTTACCACCTTGGAAACCCAAAGGGGGTTGCTATGTGCTGGAAACGACTCCATGGCAGTGAGTTTGGTTTTTTATTTATTTTTTTATTTGGAACTAAAGTCTAGTGGCTTGTTCAACACAGATTAAATTTTAGGCAAGAGTATTTCATATTTTTTCTTAAGTAATATTTTGTAATGCCTCCTTTTACTCTCCAGAAATGCAATTCATTGATAATGTAATGTAGCTATATAGATACATTCAAAGAAATCAACATAACGCCCTTACTATAAAATAAAGGAGAAATAAAAGTACATTGTAATAAAATAACATGTATTTAAGTGTAATGTTGCATGCACAATTCTGTATTATCAGTAATAACAAATATTAATATATGGGTTGATACATAGGTAGATAGGCAAGATGATCAGGTATGGGTAGGTGAACAAGAATACACTCATGACCTTATATAGACTGGCAGATATTTCTTCATTACATAAACAAATACATATTTGTATGTGCTATATAAAATATCCATATATATAGTAGAGCTAACAGGGAGCAAAGTCATAACTTCTTGGCCACGGCCAAACACCTTGGGAGAGTGAGTTGCTGGGCCTGTGGGCTCAGGTCCATGGTCCAGGGGCACATCAAGCTTAGTTGACATACATAGTACACAAAAACGCTGTTTTACATCTTACTTTGGTGAGAAGAAACTGGGGTTTTAAAGATTGCAAACAGCTATCTAAGATGCAACTTTTGGTCTTTCCTCGTCCAAAGCAAAAAAGAGTGAAGAAAATCAAAGACTCACGGAAACATGTGACCATGAGAACCTCAGCCTACATGACCCTGACACCAGAAAAACTAGATGGTGCCTTGTAACCACTGCAAACCACCCAGAAAAGTGTTAAAATGAGAAATCTTGCATAGAGTGGGAGAAAAAAGTGGAACAAAACTCAAAATCATAAAAAAGACCAGGCTTACTGGTCTGAAAGAGACTTGTAAAAACCCTAAGACTATGGCCCTTAGTCACCCTTGGGGCCTGGAATTAAACACACTCCCTTGGCTTGACTTTCAGCCAAACAATAGACAAGGTAAATAATTACACCAGGGAGGTAATTATGGGAGATCATAAGGGCAGCACTTGAGCAGGGAGAAAGCTCAGAAGACAGGAATGCATAGAAAAGGACATAAGAAAAAGGGAGGAAGTGGGAAGACAGCTGTTACATGGTGGGGATCGCAATCAATGTCACAAAACAAAATGTATATGAACTGTTGAATGGTAATTGAATTTGATCAGCCAAATCACAATAAGAAGTTGGTTTTTTTTTTTTTTTTTTAA
>NW_006921721.1:322494-323053 GCF_000298275.1 Orycteropus afer afer
TATATTCTTTATAGACCTCTCTATTTTGGGGGTTATACATTCAGTCCTTAGTAGTTAAAAATATATTAGATATCATATCCCTTGGTAATCATCAGAGAACAAGGTATGGATTGTCAACAGAAGCTAAAAAAATTGTATGGTAAACTTCTCAGGATAATGTTTGATTGAGGATAAAAAGCAAGTCAAATAATAATCCAAAAATAAAAATATAATTTCAATAATAATGTTCTTATCATGGCACTAAAATATTTTAGAATATATTAAATAGCAAATTAGAACAGCTTTTGCTAGTGAAATTTACTAAAATTCTTGAAATTATATATCTCAATTAGTTTTATAATATTGACTGTGAGTCTATTGATATGAGTCTTCACTCCCCTGTTACATATTTTCAGAGGAATGTGTGCTTTTGCAGTAACTGCACTATTACAATGAACTCCTTTCCAACTAATTATATAGTTAGAAATATGTATTTTTTTAAAATACAATAATTAATTTAGCTTCTTTCCTAAAGAAGTAGGTATGAAAATTTTAACTGACTTTGAAACCTTCTGTAATT
>NW_006921721.1:326592-331339 GCF_000298275.1 Orycteropus afer afer
GCCTTATGGCCCTGGCTAGGACTTCCAGTACAATGTTGAATAGAAGTGGTGATAGCGGGCATCCTTGTCTAGTTCCTGTTCTCAAGAGGAATGGAATAGAAGTGGTGATAGCGGGCATCCGGTAACACACATTTTTAAGTAATATGTAGATGAGAGCAATACATTTCCAAATCAGTATCATTATGCATGCTCCTATCTATTTATTGCAAAGATGGAAACTAAGAAATCTTGAAGAACAAGGTTACTTTTTAATAATATAAGTATGCTAATAAATCCTATGATAATGTTCTTAACTTTAATAAACACGTTTTCATTTTCTTGCAGCTTAAAAAAGAGCTCATTTAACTTTTCAAAAATATTGAAAAGATCTGTCACATAATTTTGCAATATTTTCATTTCAATCAAAAAATTCTACAATAGTGTCAAATATTATTGAATGTAGTCTTTAAAAATAATGTCTGTGTTTGGGAAAGATACTCAATTTCTTCATTATACAGTTTGCAAAATAATCTATCACCTATCATTAACAGATTCCTTTTTCTCCTTCTTTTTTGGAAAATTGAGGTATAACATTCCATTTTTCATACCTCATAGGCAGAAGGATGGCCCTCCAAAGGTGCTGTTGTTGTTAGCTGCCTTTGAACTGGTTTACATTGAAGGCAACTGTGGTGAAGTTTGTGTGTCAACTTGGCTGGGCCTGGTTGAGTGGTTGGGCAGCTGGATGTCGTATTCCCCATGACGAGACTGGTAATCAACTCCATGGTGGAATCTACTGTGAGCAGCTGAGTAGCTGCCTTTGGGTATGTGGTCTGCTTCCAGTATATAAGAAACAGCTTTGAGAATGATCTCTAGCTTATGGCACGCTTGGACCCTGCACGTAGCTGTGTTGTTGTTCAGCAGCATGCCATGCTCTGCCGACCTTGGGACTTACAATGGACTTGAATTAATGGCCTGCCATGTGGTTTGGTAACATCAGGACTGTGCCATTTTATTTGTCGACCTTGGGCTTGTCAGACTCAGCAGCCTGAGTAAAGAGATGCCTCTAGCTTCAGTGGGCTGGGGGCAAGAGGCAGAGCTGAAGACCAAGGTCAAGGAGCTTTCACACAGCCCCTAGAGCCTGGCACTTTGAACTTGGACTTCTAGCCTCCCAAACTGTAAGAGAATAAACTCCTGTTTGTTCAAGCCATTCCATTTGTGGTATATTCTTGTCACAGAGGTAACCACAACAGCAACCTTGTGTATTACAGAACAAAATGTTGCCTGGTCCAGTGCCATGAACAATGAACTCAAACATACCAGTGATCCTGAAAAAGTTATCCACATTCTAATTTCTGCAACCTGTGAATATGATGCCTTATATGGATATCTTATATGGAAAAAGGGACTTTATAGATGTAATTAATTTAGGAATCTTAACATGGAATAATTGATCTGGATTGTCAAGGTAGGCTAATGCAATCACAAAGAGTTCTTATTGCCTCTTTATCAAAGGGAGTCAGAAGATCAGAGTCAGAACAGGAGATAGGAGGACGGAAGCAGAGGTTGGAGTGGACCAGACCAAGAAATGTAGGTGGCTTTTATCAGCCAGAAAAGCAAGGGAATGGATTCTCCTCTAGAACCTCCAAAACGAATGCAGCTCTGCCAATTCATTTTAGACTTCTGACCTCTATAACTGCAGGATGTATATCATATCAAGTCACTAAGTTAGTGATTTTTTGTTATAGTAGCAATAGGAAACTAATGTTGTTGTTGTTAGGTACCTTTGAGTCAGTTCCAACTCATAGCAACCCTATGTACAACAGAACAAAAACACTGCCCAGTTCTGAGCTATCTTCACAATCATTGCTATCTTTGAGCCCATTGTTGCAGACACTGTATCAATCCACCTCACTGAGGATATTCCTCTTTTTTACTGACCTCCTACTTTACCAAGCATGATGTCCTTCTCTAGAGCCTGGTCCCTCCTGATAACACTCCAAAGTAAGTGAGACAAAGTTTCACCATTCTTGCTTCTAAGGAGCTTTCTAGCTGTATTTCTTCCAAGACAGATGTATTTGTTCTTCTGTTAGCCCATGGTATATTCAACATTCTTCATCAACACCACAATTCAACTGCATCAATTTTTCTTTGGTGATCCTTACTCATTGTCCAGCTTTCACTTGCGTAAGAGGCTATTGACTATACCATAGTTTGGGTCAAACACACCTTAGTTGTCAAGGTGATATCTTTGCTTTTTACTGCTTTAAAGAGGTCTTTTGCAGAGCAGATTTGCCCAAGCAATACGTCATTCGATTTCTTCACTGCTGCTTCCAAGGGTGTTGATTGTGGATCCAAGTAAAACGAAACCCTTGACATCTTTAGTCTTTTCTCTGTTTATCAAGATGTTGCTTATTGGTCCAGTTATGCAGATTTTTTTTTATGTTGAAGTGTAATCCATACTGAAGGCTATAATATTTGATCTTTACCAGTAAATGTTTCAAGTCCTCTTCACATTCAGAAACTAAGGTTGTGTCATCTGCATATCACAGGTTGTTAATGAGTCTTCCTTCAATCCTGATGCTGCCTTCTTCTTCAATAGTCCAGCTTCTCAGATTATTTGCTCAGAACACAGACTGAATAAGTATGGTGAAAATATACAACCCTGACATACACCTTTCCTGATTTTAAACCATGTAGTATGCTCTAAAGAAAATGAATATCCTCACAACTGGACCAATAAGCAGTATCATGATAAATGGGGAAAAGATTGAAGTTGTCAAAGATTTCATGTTACTTGGTTCCACAATCAACACCAATGGAAACAGCAGTTGAGAAATCAGATGGCATATTGCACTGGGCAATTCTGCTGCAAAAGATGGGGATTACTGAAAGTGGCCTCCTGGTCCCATAAAACAGGAGATAAGATGTCCTGCTGAGGTTAACAGGGTGGTGATGGGATAAGAGTTTTGAGGAGAGAGATGAATGTGGGCAATGGGACTAGGAGTTGATTGGGGACATTTGATAGGTTACTTCACAGCATTTAGGGAAGCTCTGATAGTGTAGTGCCTAAGGCATGTGACTGCTAACCAGAAGGCTGGCAGTTCAAACCCACCAGCCACTCCTCAGAAGAAAGATTGGGCAATCTACTTCCATAGTGATAATGCCTCGGAAACCCAAGGAGGGGTTACTATGCGTTGAATCGAGTCAATGGCAGTGAGTATGGTTTTTTTTTTTTTTTTTTTTTTAGATGAGGCTTGAGCCCAGGGTTCTGTTCTGGTGCCAATCTGCACAGTTTGTATGACTATCACTCTCAAGGATAGATAGTGGGATAGTTAAGGCTGTGTGTCAACTTGACTGGGCCATGATTCTAAGTGGTTTAGCAGTATGATATTGTCATCCCCACGATGAAATCTTATATAATGTAATCACTTCCATGATGAGATCTGCTATTAGCAGCCAATCACTTGAAAGGGAATCTTCCTCAGGGTGTGGCCTGCTTCCATAATATGTGGAAAAGCTCTGGCAAAGTTCTCTGGCTTTGTGTTTAATCTAGATCCTGCATCTGGCTTATCATCATCAGAACTCTGGTTCTTGGACCTGAACAAGTGGCCTGCCAGTGGACTTAAACCAATTCTTGGGAGCCTTGAGCCAATAGCCTGACATATTACCTTATAATCTTGGATTTGTCAGCCTCTGAAGCCACATGCCTGCTGATCTTGTGTTCTTCAGACTCTGCAGTTACTTGAATCAGGAGAAGCCTCCAGCTTGACATCTGACCCAGAGACTTGGGTCTTGCCAGCCTCTACAACTGTGTAAGCCATTTCCATGTGATAAATTTCTGTCTGTCTATCTATCTATAAGCTTTACTGGTTTACTTCTCTGGAGAACCCAGCCTAAGACAGATAGTTTAGTGACCAAGTGGAGGAAGCAGATAGTTGTTCATCTTTTCTTGGTCTCTTGCCCCTCGATAGCAACTGCATTTACTAGGGACTTAACATATAATTTATGAATTGAATTACATTTACCTCTCTGGTAGGCCATGGGAATAATGACTATGAAGACTTTCAGAATTTTCATGAGTTATAGCTAATAGTTCCATCCCATCTTCCTGCAGGAGCCCATGGGTGGTATAAACAGTTACTGCATTTGCTTGCTAACTGAGCCCTCTTTCTTCTCTACCATTATCCTCTCCTTTCTAGTGGTTCTTCTGCTTCAACGCATGAGCAAACTGTGGTTTGAGTCCATGCAGAGGTACCTCAGAAGAAAGGCCTGGTGATCTTTTGGGGAAAAAAAATTAGCCATTGAAAATCCTATAAAGCATAGAGATAAGTTTTGATTTGGGTGAAGAGAAGGGCAATGTACCAAATGTGATTGATCAATATAGTGGCATTGAGGAAGAGAAAGACATAGAGAAGTATGTGGGAAGTACAAACAAAGATGAACTCTTTTGTGCATATAGTACGGCATGGTCAGTGAAGACAAATACAGGTATATGAGTAGATAGATGTGTGGACAGGCTGAAATATTAGATATGTATATGAAGTGGGGAATGCACCCAAGAACATGAATAGGGTTGGCAGACAGTGGTCCAATAACTTTAAGTGTATGATATGAATTCCCAGGTGTATAATGGGGCTGACAAGGGGCAAGGTTGTTGTCACTGCTTGGTCACAGCCAGCTACCCAGAGGGACTGAGTAGTTAAACCTGTGGGCTCGGGACCATAGTCTCAGAGGACATCAAGCTCAATTGGCATAACATACTACACAA
>NW_006921721.1:331890-342678 GCF_000298275.1 Orycteropus afer afer
ACTGGGAGGAAGTAGGAGGGGAGATGTTGCATTGTGGTAAATTGTGGTCAATGTCATGAGACAAAGTGTATGTGAACTGCTGTATGGAAAGTGTATTTGCTCTGTAAATTTCACCCAAATCACAATTTAAAAAAAAGAGAGAGAGAGAGAAAAAAAAATCCTATAAAGCAGAATTCTACTCTGAGACATATACTCACGAGTCAGAGTAGCCTTGAGACAACTCTTTTTTGGTTAAAGTTTACTTAGTTTACAGGCGTGTCCAGGATACAAAGTAAAGGAACTTGGTGCTGTTCGAGTTTATAATAGGGAGATCTTTCAAGGTGGTCCAGGGAAAATTCCCTGAAGAAGTTACACTAGAGTCAAGATTTGAAAGATAAAGAGTAGTTAATTAGGCAAAGAGGAGAGAAGAACATTCTAGGCAGAGGGAATGACAGATGTAAAGGGCTATGATAGGAAGCAGCCTGATGAGTCTGAGACACTGGAAGAAAGCCAGCATGTCAACAATAGAGAACCAGACTGTGGTACAAGGTAAACCTGAAGAAGTAGGTAAGGGAAAAATCATGCAGGGTGCTTTTATCAGTCAGCTACTGCTACAATTACGTAGCCTAACTGTCTTGATTCTTTAGTGCTGCTATAACAGAAATACCACCATTGGATGGCTTTCACAAACAGGAATTTATTCTACAGTTTAGGAGGCTAGAAGTCCAATTTCAGAGTGCCAGCTCTAGAGGCTGGGTGAAGGCACTTCAACCTTGGGCTTCAGTTCTGCCTCTTGTTCCAGGCCCTTTGGAGCTAGAGGCTTCTTCTAACTCATGCACCTGCTGAAGCTGACAAACCCAAGATTAGGAGGCAACATGGCAGGTCACAGGCTCAAGTCCAGGAACAATCCCAAGATCAGCAGGCAACATAGCCCAAAATGTGCCTAAAATCTTGAGACTTTCCCAAACCTTTTCCATATATACTGGAAGCAGGCTACACCCTGAAGGTAATTCCCTTTCACTTGGTTATGTTGTGACATTGCCCATTTCATTTCTTATTAGTGTTGTTAGCATCCTCTTTTTCTTTTCCTTAGTTAAATTTGCCAGTGATTTGTCAATTTTGTTAATCTTTTTGAAGAACCAATTTCTAGTCTTGTTGATTCCTTCTATTGTTTTTCTGTTTCATTTCTTTCTGCTAGAATCTTTACTATTTCCTTTCTTTTGGAGACTTTGGGCTTCTTTTGTTGCTCTTTTTCTAATTGTTGGAGTTACTGGGTTAAGGTACTGATTTTGGTTCTTTCTTCTCTTTTGATGATTGCATTTATTACCATAAATTGACCTCTGAGTACTGCTTTAGCTGTGTCTCAAAAGTTTTGGTATGTTTTATTTCCATTGTCATTTGCTTCTAGAATTTTTTTTTCCCTCACATTTTATTTCTTCTGTTGCCTGTTCCTGAGCAGGGTATTTATTCAATGTCCATGTATTTGATTTTTTTTTTTTTTTTTGATCTTCCTATTATTCATTTCTACTTTTATAAGCACTGTTTTTTGAGAAGATACTTTGTAGTATTTCAATGATTTTATATTTACTGAAGTTTACTTTGTGGCCTAATATATAGTCTACTCTGGAGAATGATCCATGTGCACTGAAAAAGAATGTGAATTGCATTTTTGTTGGGTGTAGTGTTCTGTAATGTCTATGAGGTCAAGTTGGCTGATTGTATTGTTGAGATCATCTGTATTTTTGTTGAGTGTCTTTCTAGTTGTTCTGTCCTTTATTGAGAGTAGTGTGTTAAAATCTCCTACTACTGCTGTGGAATTGTCTGTTTCTCTTTTCAATCCCGTTAATGTTTATTTTATGTATTTTGGGGCTCTTTCATTGGGCATATAGATATTTATTATGGTTATGTCCTCTTGCTGGATTGACCCTTTTATATAATGTTCTTCCTTAATCCTAATGCTGATTTTTGCCTTAAAGTCTATTTTATCAGAAATCAATATTGCCACTCTTGCTCTCTTATGGTTATCATTGGCTTTCCATATTTTTTTCAACCTTTAACTTTTAATTTATTTTTATCTTTATGTCTAAGGTGAGTCTTTTGTAGGCAGCATATTGATGGATCATGTTTTCTTATCCATCCTGCCACTAGTTTTCTCTTGACTGGTGGATTTAATCCATTCAGATTCAGTATAATTAATGATAGGTATGAATTTACTGCTGTCATTCTTTTGTATTTTTTATTGTAGTGATGGTTTCTTTGTTTTGAATATTTTTCTGTGCTGAGTTCATTTTGTTATCAGATTTTCTTTTCATTTTATTTGTTGTTGTTGATTTTGTGTTTAGTGAGTCCTTATGATTTCCTTCTTTCTTCTTTTGGTTAGAAGGCTTATTAATTTTCTTTGTGGTTACCCTGTAATTAATTTTTATCTTCCTTAGTTTAAAACAGTCTTTTCTATATTAATATAGTCCTGACATCCTCTCCATCTGGAAGTTCTGTAATTATACCATATATTCCCTCTTTTTGCTTTATGTTGCTGTTGTTGCTTTTATGTGCCATGGAGTCAAACCCAACTCACAGTGACCCTTCCTTGGGTTTCCGAGACGGTATCACTATGGAAGTAGATTGCCCAACCTTCTTTCTGAGAAGTGGCTGGTGGGTGTGAACTGCCAGCCTTCTGGTTAGCAGTCAAGTGCCTTAGGCACTATGCTACCAGAGCTCCCTTTTGCTTTATAGCTGCTATCTTTTAGAGATTGACCTCTCTGGTTCTCTAGTTCCAGTCTTGTAAATTTATTTTAATTTTGAGAATTCTTTTTCTCAATTAGTTTCTGGGTGATGTTGTGTGTCTTAATCTTAAGTTTTGTCTTCTGTGGTTGGTTTTTCTGTCTGAAGGACTTCCCTTTGGCAGTTGTTGTAAGGTTGGTCTGGTTTTCTACAAATTCCCTTAATTTCTGTTATGTGGAAGTGTCCTAATTACACCATCATATTTGAGGAATAATTTTGCTGCATATATGATTCTTGGTTGACAATTTTTTTCTTTCAAAGTTTTGTATATGTCCCTCCACTTCCTTCTTTCCTACATGGTTTCTGCTGAGAGATGGGAACTTAGTCTTATGAATTTCCCTTTCTATATAACGTTTAGTTTTTCCTGAGCTGCTCTCAAGATTCTTTCTTTGTCTTTGGTGTTGGAAAGTTTGATCATGATATATTTTGGTGATGTTCTTTTGGGGTCTGTCTTGTATAAGGCTCATTGAACTTCTTGGATGGATATTATTTTGCCTTTCATGATATTAGGGAAGTTTCCTGCTAGCAAGACTGATCATCTTCTCTGGTTATTTTATTTATTTATTTATTTGCCTATCTTGTTCTGGAATTCCAAACATGCATAGATTATTTCTCTTGATATTGTCCCACATGATTAGGCTTTCTTCTTCTTTTTTTAATTCTTTTTTCTAGTTTTTCCTCATACAAACCGGTGTCAAGGTATTTATCTTCTAGCTGACTAATCCATTGTTCAGTTAATTGGATTTCACTCTTTTGTCCTTCCAATGTGTTGTCTGTCTCCACTATTTTACTGTTATTCTTCTGGATTTCTAATTGCTGTTTTTGTATGATAGCTAATTATCTATTTATTTTGTGATTTTGCTGTTGCATTGCTTTCCTAAATTCTTCTAGGGTATTGTCTGTTTTTTTTTGTTTTTTTTTTTTTAACCCCATGATTTTGTTGGTGGTTTCCTTGAGCTCTTAGAAGGCCTAATATATATCTTTTAAATTCCTTGTTGAAGTTGTCAAAGATTTCATATTACTTAGTTCTACAATTAACACCAATGGAAGCAGCAGTTGAGAACTCAGATGATGTATTGCATTGGGCAAATCTACTGCAAAAGACCTCTTTAAAATGATGAAGAGCCTTAAGGTATTTATTTGAAGACTAAGGTTTGCCTAATCCAAGCCATGTTATTTTCAATCACCTCACATGCATGTGAAAGCTGGACAATGAATAAGGAAGACCAAGGAACAGCTCATTGTTTTGAGTTGTGGTGCTGGTGAATAATTCTGAAAGTACCATGGACTGCCAGAAGAACTAACAAATCTGAACTGGAAGAAGTGCAGTCAGAATGCTCCTTGCAAGTGAGAATTGCCAGACTTTCTCTCACCTACTTTAGACATATTGTCAGAAGGGACCATTCCCTGGAGAAAGATATTATGCTTGGTAAAGTGGAGGGTTGGCAAAAAAGGGGAAGGCCCTCAATGAGATGGATTGATACATGGCTGCAACAATGGGCTCTGGTATAGCAAGATTGTGAGACTGGTGCAGGACCAGGCAGTGTTTTGTTGTATTGTACATAGGGTCACTATGAGTCACAGATGACTCAACAGCACCTAACAACAACAACAGTTCTATTACCTGTTCTTCCTGAGGGAAGTTTCCTAGTTCTTTATTTTGATCACTTCCTTGTGTGGTCTTGTCCTGTTTCCTTGTTTGAACTGAAGTTGTCTATTATCTTCAAGACATTTTGGGGTTGTTGTTTTTATTTGTAGTTAATGTGTTGTTTTTCTTCTTCACCTTGAATTTTTGCTTTGCTTTTTTGCTATATCCAGGTGGGTGGGACATGTGTACTTCTTTGGTTGCTAGTTTGGCAGCACCAGAGTGCTCCGTATCTGTCCCAGGTGGCTAGAGTACCTAGTAGGAATGTGAGTAGGGGTCTCTGTTTGTTGGTCATGAAGAGGAGATGCAGGTGGGATGAGCAGCTGTTGTCCACTGTCTATCACTGATCTAGTGGTGCAGGAGTGGATGGTGATGCTCACCTGTTGGGTGAGGTGATAGATGGTAAGTGTGGTAGGTGTGGATGACTATTGGAGAATTAATGTCTGCCTCCTGTTAGATGGGGCAGGGATTAAAAAAGAAATAAAAAATTAAAAAAAGAAGGGGTGGTGAATGAGAAGGAAGATAGGTAAATATAAAAGAAGAGGAAGAGGGAGAAATAAACAAATAAAAAGAAGAAAGGGTGGATAAAAGAAAATGAAGAAAAAGGGAGGGGCTTGTGGAACTGTGGTGAGCAGTGGCAGCAGGGGGCTGTGATGAGATCCACAGGAACATGTACCCATGGGGAGATGGGGAGTGCAGCAGCCTGGTGTGCACACACGCACCTCTGACAGAAGAATCCATAGTGACATGCTCTTGCATTCAGCTGTAGCAAGCCCTGTCATTGACATTGGCTCTGTCATTGACATTGGCTCTGTCATTGACATTGGCTCTGTCTCCTTGGGGCATGGTATGACAAGTATCTGGATACTTGTGGGAGGAGGCAATCCAAAGAGCCAGGTGGGTAGAGGGTGGCTGGGGCTGTCTCTAGCTATCACTTTGGTGGGGGTGGGAATAGGGCTCATCCTTTGTCACCAAAAAGGTGTGACTTAGAAAGCAAAGAAGCTTCTCTGGTCTCAATTCACCTGCATGGGCCTGGTGCACTTTTACATATGGATAGCCAATTATCCAGCTCCTGCCCTGACTCAATCATGTGTGTGTGTGGGATAACTCAGGGTCTCCAACCACTACCACACAGGCCTTCCTCTTTGCATGGACCCTTGACCCAAATGACTAGTAGTGAGTCACGATATCCCCCTTCACTGATTCCCTCCTCACCCTGTGGTCATCTGTGCTACTGGAAGTTTCACCTATTTCCCTACACTTTGCTCTTCTAGATCCAGCAAGTTTTCTGCTCACCTTGATTCCCTCCAGTTATGTCTATGCTGTGTCTCTGTCTCAGTGTGGATTCCATGAAGTTGGTTTCTCCTTGCCCATATATGATGTCTTCTGGGTCTCAAAATGGCCACACTTTATTGAGCCCCAGTTTCTTCTCTCTTCCCAGACACTATCCTTGCTACATCTCCCTTTCCAGTCAATGCTCAGTCTAATCCCTTATCTTCTCATTTGATGCTCAGTGTTCCAGGATTATTATCCACGCCTGTTTCGATCAGTTTTTGTGGGTACCTGTTGTAGAGAGATTGGGTGGAGTGTATCACCAGGATCCATCTTGTCTTGGCCATCAATAGCATTTTTGATAGCCCCAAGTCATCTCTTATCGTATCTTTGATTTGAGTGAGTGTGTGCTTATTTGGTTCTTTGACCAATAGTGTGACAGAGTGAGGGTTACTGCATTTCTCAATGAAGGCAAACACAATGTGTACTCATAGACAAGTCCTATGTGTCCCAAACAGTCAGGATTTAAGTAATCTAAAAGAATTAAGAGCCACCTCACTACAGAAAAGCATCAACCTGTCAATTCTCCATTCAGCTCTGTGCCTTCTTTTGCAAAGGTGTCTAAGGAAGAAGGGTCAATTTGACTCAATGGCAGTGAGTTTGGTTTGGTTTTGGTTTCCCTTGTGATTAATAACAACAAATCATTTTTTTTGAATCACCACAAACTTTCTAAGTTCTACTATTTTTAAACTCTATCTTCAATGAATCACCTTCCAGCTTTTACAAGTTGTACTCTTGTGAAAGAAGTCAGAGGTCATTTCTGTTTTTTTTCATATGCTAATGACACATTGCATGTGAGGATGTATGCATCTTCTGCTCTTTTCTACTTATCAGAGTGTCATGCCCTAGGTCCAAAACAAGCCCTCTGATTAAGCTTGCATCAGCTTCAGATTTATGTTTCACTTCCATGATTTCAACCATGAAAAGTCAATTGGTTCATCTGGTTGTATAAAGGCGAAAATGGAGTCAACTACAACCTTGTTAAGACATCAGCGATCTCAGCATGAACTTTAGTATGCAGGGGGGATGTTTTGGTCACATCTATATGTGTTTCTCTGTCCATCTCTTTGCTTACTTTGATTTGTTTCAAAAATGGAAGCGCCTTTTCTTTTCCTGCTTCAAATCCTTCCATAATTATTATGGGATGTAAGCTTTAAAAAATGTAGAGGTCTGCCTGTTTCAGCAGCTTTTTGATGGTCAGAACATTGGAAGAAGTACCATCACCAGTTATGTCTTCCTGGGCTGAGTATTCTGTCAGTTACTGCAGCGTTGTTTTTTGCCAATTCCTTCAGTGCAGCTTTGACTTCTTCCTTCAATACCATTGGTTCTTGAACATATGGCACCTCCTGAAATGGATGAACATTGCCCAATTCTTTTTGGTACAGTGACTCTGTGTATTCTTTCCATCTTCTTTTGATGTTTCCTGCATCATTCAATATTTTGCTCACAGAATCCTTCAAAATTGCAACTCGAGGCTTAAATTTTTTTTGTTAGTTCTTTCAGCTTGAGAAATGCTGAGTGTATTCTTCCCTTTTGGCTTTCCAACTCCATATCTTTGCACATTTCATTATAATAATTGACTTTGTGTTCTTGAGCTGCTCTTTGAAATCTGTTCAGCTCTTTTATCTTGTCATTTCTTCCATTTGCTTTTAGCTATTCTTTGTTCAAGGGCAAGTTTCAGAGTCTCTCCTGACATCTACTTTGGTCTTTTCTTTTTTTCCTGTCTTTTTAAATGACCTTTTTGTTTCTTCATGGATGATGTTCTTGATGTCATCCCACAATTCCTCTGATTTTTGGCCATTGGTGTTCAATGCATCAAATCTATTCTTTAGATGGTCTCTAAATTCAGGAGGGATATATTCAAGGTCATATGTCAGCTCTCATGGACTTGTTTTAAGTGTCTTCAACTTCAACTTGAACTTACATAAGGACAGTTGATGGTCTGTTTCACAATCAGCTCCTGGCCTTGTTCTGGCTGAAGATATTGAGCTTTTCCATTGCCTCTTGCCACAGATGTAGTCAGTCTGATTCCTGTGTACTCTATCTGGTGATAGAGTATCACTGAAATTACTTCCTCTGACATTATGACCACTCTCACCAGCACACGATTCATAGATGCACTTATATGCAGCCTATCAGTTGAATGCTATTGTCTCATGTGAAAAGCACTGGGCCAACAAACTATGCAATGATATGAGATGGAAGATACAAAGAGGACCAGACAAGTCCACACCTCATGAGAATCTAATAGATGTTCTAGTTAAAGACTAAACTAAGACTTCAATTATTCATAAAGAGTTATTATATAAAGGATTATTAATAAATTAATATATCAGAGCTCTTTTAAAATAGCTGTATGAAGAAGAATTCCAGTTGCTGGGTAGTTGATTCTGACTTATGGTGAACCTATGTGTGTCAGAGGAGAACTGTGCTCCACTGGGTTTTCAATAGCTGTTTTTTCAGAAGTACATCACCATGTCTTTCTTCTGAGGCCCTCTGGGTAAACTTGTACATCCAATCTTCCAATTAGTCATTGAGCACTTAACTAATTGTACCACCCATGGACTCCTGAAAGAGGGTAAACCAAAAAATCAAACCCACTGCTATCTAGGCATTTCTGACTCATAGTGACCATATACCTGTTTATTCTACTAGATAAATGACTATATGTTAACAATTCTTCACGATTAATTATTTCATGTTATGTTTGTATGACAATATACTGTTTAAACCTCTTTACAAGATGTGTGAATCTTCTGTGTATTTCACCATACATAAATTATATTTCAATAAAATGCATTAAAAAAAAATGTGTGAATCTCTAACATACATTTGGAAATGCAAAGTGTTTCAACTTATCACCAGGCACACAATGTGGGTCTACCACCCTCTCTCTCCCCATCCTCATCCTCACTCCCACTCCCAGACAAGAACCAAAACACCCACTGCCACTGAGTCAATTCCAACTCATAGTGACCCTAGAGGACAAAGTAGAACGGCCCCCATAGGATTTCCAAGGCTGTAATCTTTACAAAAGCAGACTGCCTCATCTTTCTTTCATGGAGCAGCTGGTGCGTTCAAACTGCCAACCTTTCAGTTAGCAGTCAAGCACTTAACCAGTGTGGCACCAGGACAGATAGAAGGAGGATCATTCAGATGTTGTTGTTGTTGTTACGTGCCATCGAGTTGGACCCAACTCGTAACGACCCCCTCTTGGGTTTCTGAGGCAGTATCACTACGGAAGTAGATTGCCCAACCTTCCTTCTGAGGAGTAACTGGTAGATTTGAACTGCCAGGCTTGTGGTTAGCAGTCAAGAGCCTTAGGCACTATGCTACCAGATATAACTATGCAAATCTTCTGTCAGCTTTTACTTCAGTATACCAGGTACCTTTTTCATTAGAGTGACATCTCTGTAAACACTTTCACTCAGCTTAATTCACAAAGCTTAAGATAAAGCTACTTTTTTTTTTCAAAGTTGCTGAAAGTACATTGTTAACATCTCAGGCATGCATAAAAATACAGGGTTTGTTTTTGAGTTTGCCTATTAAGTACAATAGGGAGGGGTGTGCGTGTGTGTGTGTGTGTGTGTGTGTTCATGTTTTGTTAGTTTGCTTTTCTTTTTGCAATAGGTCTTACACTTGCTGAGAAATAGGTGAGAATTTTCATAGGCAGGAAGCATGTCTAAGGGTTCCTCTGAAGCCACTGGCTGAAAACATTTGGTTTAAACCACAGGCTTCTGGTGCTGGTCTTCAGCAGGCCAGCATGCAGGTAGCTCGACTTTGAAGCTCCCACCAACCACCCTCACCCTGCATCTCTACCACCTCTAGTCATGTGTAGGTACGTGTTGAGGGGAAGAAGAGAGGCTTTCCACTTTTTACCTTACACACTTCTGTATTGCCAGTATTTTTTTAACCTCTGTATTTCTTACATTTTAATTATAATTTAAGATGTTCACTATGGTGCAATCCCTAGTTCATGACTACCTGTATTTCTTTCATATTCCTCTCTGCTTCCCTAAACTTCTCCTCTCTCCCTTCCACTACTGTTGACTCTTTCTCCTCTGTCATGAGGTTCAAGTTCTTCCTTCTTTCCTTCCTTCAGTCCTTTCTTTCTTCCCTCCCTCCTTCCCTTCCTTTCTTTCTTCTTCTTTTCAATAGATTTTTCTGAACTGCCCTCCTTGTAGTAACTATTTTCTAGTCGGCTTATCAAACACCAGATGGAACCTCTGGAAGGCGGAGACAGTTAAGCATTTGACTACTAACCAAAAGATTAGTGAACTCACCCAGTGGCCCCTCGGAAGAAAGGCCTGGCAATCTGCTTCTGAAAGGTCACAGCCATGAAAAGCCTGTGGAGCAGTTCTACTCTGACACACATGGGGCCTCCATGAGTCAGAATCAACTCGATGGCAACTGATCTAGGGTTTTTTTTTTTTTTCCTTTTTCAGTTTTTAAACACCCACTTTTGTAATTTCATCTACTTTCTGTTGTTATAATGCATGCTGCTTTAGACCATGGTTATAAGAAATATGTATAGAATGACTACTTTTTTGAGTGGCATACCTCTCCCTTTCCTTTATTTTCTCCCCTCACATATTTTCAGAATAAATTAAGAAAAAAAAATGTGTTTTTCCTTTTCTTACAAGCTCTTTTCCTCCTGGCTTGTACAGTGGGGTGTTACTTTCTCTGCAGTAAACAGAAATAGAGAGAGGGCACAAAGAGTTAACTAAAAGGCACATTCATTCGCTGAGTGCGTCCAGAATCTAGAAAGATCTGAGAAAACCAGAAAGAATTTCTTGTAATTTAGAAATTAAAGAAGTTACCTGACCTAGTTTGAAAAACACAACTAGATAATATTCTATTAGGAATAAATCTAGCAAAATCCAGTGGGAAGATAAGCTAGAATCTGGTGTAAAAGTGTCAGAGTCAGAGGTCTTGGTTGTTAACTTTAAATGCATTGTTGTTGTTGTTGTTAAGTGCCGTCGAGTCGTTTCCGACTCATAGCGACCCCATGCACAGCAGAACGAAACACTGCCCGATCCCGCACCAGCCCC
>NW_006921721.1:347103-348657 GCF_000298275.1 Orycteropus afer afer
CCTATGCTTAAACTGCCCCCTGGCTGAACACTCTTCTCTTTGGCTTCCTGGGTTCCACCCCTTCCTCCTGCTCTTCCGGCCTGCTACTCTGTGCTACTCCCGTGCTTACCTTGCTCCCGAAGACCTGGTCCCTCTCAGTAGGGTAACAAGGGAACGTGTTCAGAGTAGATCAGTGAGTAAGCACAAGCCCGCCTTGTTTCAGTGCCTATGCTTAAACTGCCCCCTGGCATTAAATGCATTACTCATTATTAATTTTATGTCAAAATGCACAATATCCCTGTCAACAGGGCCCCTGTGCTTCACCTTCCCCCTGTCCCTGTTAAGCCCTGGCCTTTTTCTACAACCTTGCCTGTGCCACCCTGGAGAGCTGGCACTCAGGACTTCTCCCATGTGGCACAGGTCTCTAAGGCAGCACGGTTAGTTCTGTGCACAGAGAAATGCTAGAGTGAGTCATTAGCCCTCCCTAACAAAAGGGCATTGTATTGTGCTGTTTGATTTGGGATCTTTTGTGCAACTTGTGGTTGCAAACTTACGGAGACGGGCAGCCAGCTCCAGTGACACATCTCTCAGGTTGCATTATAATTATCTAACTTGAGTTTGCCCCATTAGACTGTGAGTTCCTTTAAGGCTGGAACTCTTACTTATCTTTGCACCACCAGTTCTAAGTACATTTGTGCTTACCTTATGGTAAATGCAAACAAATGGTGTTTGATCGGAATGCTATAGAAGGAAAAGAAAACAGATGCTGCGCAGCCGATTCTGACTCATGGTGACCCCACATCAGAGTATAATTGCTCCATAGGGTTTTCATGGTTGTGGCCTTTTGGGAGCAGAATGTCAAGCCTTTCTTCCAAGGTGCTTCTGGGGAGAGGAGGGCAAAAGTCTGTGCTGTGCACCAAGAGCCCTAGAGGGACCTTTGTAAGGCAAAACCTCATTCACATAGCCAGCAGAGGGCACTCTTGCATCAGTAGACGTACTATTTCCTTTGCCTCTTGCTTATTTACTGGACCACTACTTTTTGGTGAAACCACAGTTCTGTGACCTATATAAATTCAAATTCAAACCTGCACAAGCCCACTCGGCTATCACCAATTGTACAGAACAGACCAACACGATGGTTAGTCCAAAAGGCACAAGAGCAGCTCAGAATAAGCTTACAGAATACTAAGCCACTCCCTCTCTCAAAATAAAATTTAAAAAAAAATTATCTAGTCAGTCTTTCAGGAAATTTCAATAGATTTGGAAGGCTCCTTACTCTTACTTGACAAACTAGTTCACCTAATCCAGCCAACTCACTTTTCACATGAGTAAACTGAAATTTGTGAAGCAGTTTTTCAGACTCCTCAAGATGTATCTACAGAAAAATTCTACTTCTATCAACATTGGGTTTAGGCGTGTGTTGAAAACATGTAGGGAGGTGGCCATCTGGGAAAATTGCACTTTGCAGTGAGGATCCTCCTGCCCTCTGTGTGTGTACATTGTCCCCCTCTCTGGCCCTTTTTATTTTTTTATCTTTTTATTATTTGCTGAGCAAATAATCCGAGAAGCTGGACT
>NW_006921721.1:349434-375669 GCF_000298275.1 Orycteropus afer afer
AGGGACCATTCCCTGGAGAAGGATGTCATGCTTGGTAGGGTGGAGGGTCAACGAAACAGGGGGAGGCCTTCAAGGAGATGGATTGATACAGTGGCTGCGATGATGGGCTCAAGTATAGCAGGGATTGTGGGGCTGGCGCGGGATCGGGCAGTGTTTTGTTCTGCTATGCATGGGGTCGCTATGGGTCGGAAACGACTCGACGGCACTTAACAACAACAACAACTGGCCCTTTAAGAGAGGCATCATCGTCTAGTGGTCCAGCACATGACCTTGGCCCACCCAGACTGTCTGGGTTTGAATTCTGGTTCTGTCACTTATTAGATATGCACTTGAGCAAGTTACTTAAGCTATCTGTGCCTTTATTTCCTCATTCGTACCTGTTTCACTGTATTATTTTGAGCATCAGGTAAGTTAATATCTGTAAAGCTCTTAGGACAGTGTCTTGTGCATAAAAAGTGCTTTTGAGCTATCTACTAAATAAAATATGTAAAATTTTACAAAATCACTACTTTAATGATGAATATGGACAACATTCCAAGGGCACTTTTCAAAAGGTTGGATGGAAGTGGGCTTTTGTTTACTTTTTTCAAGTATTCTACCTTTTTATTAATTTAATTAATTATATTTTATCATAAATCCATTTCATCCATATTTTCAAACTATTGGTTTATGTATTATATTTTCTCTTCTTTTTTTTAACTTTTATTGCAGTTTGGGTGAAAGCTTACAAAGCAAATTCATTTTCCGTTCAACAATTTATACACATTTTGTTTCGTGGCATTAGTTGCAGTCCCCTCAATGTAACAGCACTCTTCCCACTTCATATCTGGGTTTCCTGTTTCCATGCAGCCTTCTTTCCTGCCCCTTGCTGCCTTCAGAGCTTTGTTTTTGGGCAAATACTGACTCCTTGGTTGATGGTACTGAGTAGCACATCCCTGGCTGGTGTTGACTGCTAACCAGAAGGCTGGTGGTTCAAACCCACCAGTCACTCCTTGGAAGGAAGATTGGGCCATCTACTTCTGAAGCAATACCACCTCGGAAACCCAAGGAGGGGGCACTATGAGTTGGATCTGACTTGATGGCAGTGAGTTTGGTATTTTTTTTGTTTGTTTGGTGGTATAGTGGTTAAGTCATTTGGTGGCTAACCAAAAGGTCAGTGGATCAAACCCACCAGCAGCTCCACTGAAGAAGGATGGGGCAGTTTGCTTCCATAAAGATTTACAGACTTGGAAACCCAATTGGGGTCGCTATGAGTCAGAATTGACTGGATGGCAATGAGTTTGTTTTTTTTATTTTTTTAAGGCTTTTTTATTGTTTGCCTGAAAGTTAATTTCTGGGGGTAAGTTCAATTCCAGGCTTGAAGAGTATCTAAGGGCCACAGTCTCTGGGGTTCCACCAGTCTTTATCAGACCAGTAAGTCTGGTTGTTTTTAAGATTTTGAATTTTGTTATACATTTTTTCCCCCTCCCTCTCTGCTCAGGACTTTCTATTGTGATCCTGATCCTAGTGGTCAGTAGTAGTAGCGGGTACCATCTAGTTCTTCTGGTCCCAGCATAGTGGAAGCAGAGCAAGGGTGGTAGGGGGCAGGGATGTCACTGGCTGCTGAGTAGGTGGGTGAGGGTAGTCACACATCTAGTCACCAGGACGGTTTGAGCAGTAACAGGGAGATTACTTCTTTCTGGTCCACAACTACCAGTGTGGACACTGGTGCAGTCCTAAGTGAGGGGAGCCAGCTCACTGGTTTCCTTCCCCAGTTGGAACATTGCTTGTAATAATTCAAAATGGCTGTGCTGTGCTGGGGCAGTTGGCAATTCACCACACCATATGTCTACTTGTTCATTGTTTTTGTTTAGTTTTTTCTTCTAATTGGTATTGGATCTACTTCTTTATCCTTTCCTTTGAAGCTCAGGGGGGTTAGGATTATCATCTATATCTCTTTAATTTCGATTCTCAGGTCTTTGTTATAGAGGATCTGGGTAGCATGTCTGTATCATCCACCATCTTGCTGGAAGTACCCCCCCAAGAGTCTTTGGAAAGTGAGGACAATGAAAAAAGGCTGAAGAGCAGGGCTTCAAACTGGTTTGAACTGGTTCATTTATGACCAGTGCAGCAAAATCAGAACAGACCCAATTTTGTAAAATGTGGGTGTACCAGAACAATAACCAGAGCAGGAAAAATTACAAGTCAACGCCTTGGAATGGGAGTTTCAGAAGAGGTGTAGTGAGCCCTTTCAGAAGCCTGATGTGGGAGACTGGATTATTGCCAGGACTGTGGAGAGCAACACACATTGAAAGTGGTGGGGTTAGCCACCATCTTTGAACAGGGCACCATTGTTTCTAACTCTGCTTGTCAAGAGATTTGGTTGCTATGCAATGTACACAGTCCACCACATTTTACAAATTGGAGTCCATTCCAGTTTTATCTCATTGGCCATGAATGAATCAGGAAGAACTGGTTCAAAGCCCTTCTGAGGAGTAAGGGTCCTGAAACAAGACAAGTTAGAAGAATTCTTCCAAGCTATTAGGAAGGGCTGCACCTGAGCACCCCTCAAGCCTACCATGTGTAACTTGTGGAAGTCACCTGGGGACCTTATTAAAATGTAGATACTAATTCATTAGATCCTGACACAGCCTGAGATCCTGCCGTTCTAACCAGCAACCTTGTGATGCTGCTGGATTCTTTGGCCCCACTTTGAAAAGCAAGAGTCTCTTCTAGGCTTTAGAATAGAGAAAGCTGAGCAATACCGGTTAGGTACCAGAGACTCAATTCTTTGAGAGAAAGTCCTTCTAGCTTCAGTTAAAATTCAAAGTTGCCTTTGCACGTTCCCAGGTAGTAAAAGGACCTAAGAAGGAGTTCAATTATGGGGCAAGTAGGGAAAGGGATCCTAGATTGAGTAGCCCTTCACCAATCTCCAAGGATGCCTAGAGGCTAGGAAGAAGAATGATTGATCTTTGGTTAGGTGCGGGCCCAGGTAAAAACCAAACCCACTGCCATCAAGTCAACTCTGACTCATAGTGGCCCCCATTGGGTTTCCAAGGCTGTAAGTCTTTATGGAAGCAGACTGCCTGATCTTCCTCCTGTGGAGCAGCTGGTAGGTTTGAACCACTGAACTTCTGGTTAACAGCTAAATGTCCTACCCACTACACCACCAGAGCTCCTTAGATTGGTCCAGGTCACCAATAATCAGGGAGATCTGGAAAAGGAGAAGAAGATGCTAGCCAGAAAGCTCCCAAAGATCAAAAGAAAACAAAAACCATTTGCTGTGGAGTCAATTCTGACTCACACAGTGCTACATATTTGAGTAGGACTGTGCCCCGTAGGGGTTTCTTTTTCTTTCTTTCTTTCTTTTAATCCATTTCAAAGAATAGAAATTTATTTTCTCACAGTTCCAGAAGTTAAAAGTCCAAATCAGGGCATCAGTAGTGTTGATTTCTTCCTTGTAGGCAGCCCTGGGCATTCCTGGTTCCTTGGCTTGTAGATCATCCTCACATGGCATCTGTCTTCCCCTCATGTGTGTGTATGTCTGTTTTCATTTTTCTCTTTTTATAATACAGACATGATTAGATATGGAACCTACCCTACTTGGGTATGATGTAATTAATATGGCAACGTGATTGATCCACAGGGAGAGGAGTTAGGATTCCAACACATACTTTGGAGGGACACAACTGAATTCATAAAAGAGGTAAAAAAGAGCTCAGAAAAGTTAAGGGATTTAGCTAAAACAATATTGCAGTTTTTCTAAATTTTCTCTGATAGCTCATTAGATATAAAGAAGATATTATCATAACAGATGCACACATACCTATATGCACAAATAATTTAGTGGTCAGATTAGTTTGGGAAAGAGTATATACTACATAAGCTCTTGGTGATTGACAATGCATTTTATATTCCAAAGACTCAGAAATATTCGTGTACTAAAGCACTCTTATGAGTCGGATCTGACTTGACGCCAGTGAGTTTGATTTTTTAAAGCAATCTATTAACTTAATTTCTTCAGATTGCTTTAATACATAGTTCTATTTTGATTTTACATACTTTCTTTCTTTTGTTTATTTGAGTTATTTACTGGTATATTATTTTACTTCTTAAGTTTAGCCCTTGATCTATATATTTTCAATCTTTCTGTTTTTCAACAAATGCTTTTAAGTTATAAATTTCCTTCTAAAAACTCCATGAGTTGTAGCCCCCAAGTTCTTAAACAGTGTTATTTTATCACCAAAGAGCTGTAAATATTTTGATCCTACACACACACACACTGGATTTGATGTTTAATCCATAGTTGCTGGAGATAGTTTAAGAAATATCTCATTGTTCTTTGTGTTCCTGGAAGCCACAGTTAACTCTCCCCTTATACATAACACAGTATGTCTATGCTCCATAGTGAGTACTCTATAGAAGGTGGTTGAATTGAACAGAATTTTCTTTGAAATCACTCTGATGATGACAGAGATGAGACTAAAATCTTTATCTTTAATATATATATATATAGAGAGAGAGAGAGAGAGAGAGAGCGAGAGCGAGCGAGCTCTGGTAGCATAGTGCCTAAGGCACTTGACTGCTAACCAGAAGGCTGGTGGTTCAAACCCACCAGCCACTCCTCAGAAGGAAGATGGGGCAATCTACTTCCATAGTGATACTGCCTTTGAAACCCAAGGAGGGGTCACTATGAGTCGGGTCTGACTCGACGGCACATAACAATATATACATATATATACACGAAATTTACTTTTTGTTGTTGTTGAGAATATACAATGGCTAATTTTCCCAAAGTAGTTTGCAAAGCCCTGTTTCCTGGGTAGACTTGAACCTCTAACCTTTTGGTTAGGTGTTTGCACCAGCTAGGAACTCCGAAGGGCCAAAAGCAGCCTGTAAGTCTCCCACAGGCAGTTCTCACATGCTATCAGAGGCAATCACCAGGAGCTTTGAAAGAAGATCCCAGATTACCCCACACAGGCACTTGCCAAACCAGGTTACCTATTGAGAGAAGCTGCTAATTGTAATTGAGGCAGAATGTTATCTGTACTAAGTTTAAAGCCATTTTCCAGGGGGAAATGAGGACAGCCAAAAAGGGCTTGGCATTGGCTTTGCAGAATGCTGAGTTGCACTGACAACTGAGGTTGCCAGGTGTCCTGTACTGAACTGGACAGTGTGGTGTTTTCACTTCTGTTGTATTTATTACAGTAAAGTCCTGTTTTTAAACATCATTATTATTTCAGATATGCTTTATCTTCCATTTTCATTGATTTTTTTTTTAATCAGCAGAAGTTTGTAATTTCAGCTCTTTGCTACTCCTGTTAAGTTTTGAATGAACAAACACTACTTGAAGTGTTCTTATTATTCTTTTGAAATGTGAGGAATTCTTTTATTTATCTGTGTGTAAGCAGGATATTCCAACACTAATCTTAAGTATTCTGTTCAATAAAAGTCTATCCCTTGGGAGGGGAGGTACACTCTACAGAGTGGTTTTTTTCCCCATCAGTCTCTGTGGGGTGGATATTTTTGTAACCCTATTTAACAGTGAAGGAGCCCTGGTGGTGCAGTGGTTAAAGTATTCAGCTGCTAAACAAAAAAGGTTGGTGCTTTGAACCCACCAGCCACTCCACGGAAGAGAAATGAGGCAGTCTGCTTCTGTAAAGATTAAAACACACACACACACAAAAAAAAACACCTCACAAACTCACTGCCATTGAGTCGATTTGACTCATAAGGACCCCTCCTTGGGTTTCCAAGGTGGTATCTCTAAAGATATCTCTAAAGATTTACAGTCTTGAAAATCCTATGGGGCAGTTCTACTCTGTCCTATAGGGAGGGGTGCTGTAAGTCAGAATCAACTCAAAAGCAGTGGTTTTTTTTTTTTTCTTTTGTTTTGTTTTTTAGAATTTCTTTACCAGTGAGTCTCCAGATAGTGCAAATGGTTAATGCACTTAGCTGGTAACCAAAAAGTTGGAAATTTGAGACCCCCCAGAGGCAACTCCAAGAAAAATTCTGGCAGTCTCCTTCTGAAAAATCAGCTATTGAAACTCTGTAGAGCAATCCTCCCCTAACACACATGGGGTCGCCAGGAGGCAGAGTCAACTCAATAGCAACGATTTGGTTTTGGTTGGGGTGGGGGGAGGGGCAATGATAGGATGGGTGGGAAGGGCTTCCTGAGAAACTGACATTTGAGGAGAAAATTCCAGAGGACAGACAATCACAGTCATCACCTCTTTTCCCCCTCCCTCCCACTCCTGGAAAATGGGGTCACTATGAGTCAGAACCAACTCAACAGCATGTAACAACAACAAAAGAGTGAACTATATGATCCAATGGAGTTGGAGAATTGTTACAAGAGAGAGTGACTCAGAAATATGGAAGGTGATGTTGGAAAGTGGGATGTTTCATCTGACACTACTCTCTCCTCCTATGTTCTATTTCAACTCACTAGCCTTCTTGCTGTTATTCCTACACTTAGGCCGCAGGGCCTTTTCACTTGCTGTTCCTTTTATATCACTGCATGACTTGTTCCCTAGTTATAGTCAGCTCTCTGCTTTAATATCATATCCTCAGAGAGGTTTCCCTGATCACCTCGATAAAGGACCCACACTTTCTCAAAACAGTCTCTATCTCCTGACCCTTTTTCCTTCTTCTTCACGACGTTTTATTGCCACCTGAAATTATACTATATTAATTCTCATTTACTTATGTTCTGTCTCTTCCACATGTACTGGACACTTAGTAAATATTTTCTGAAGGAAAAGTGAATGAAGAACTTGCCCAAAGTCACTTGACTAACGAGTAAAGGAAATGAGATTGACATCTGCCAGTCTGATTGCAGAGGCCTTGCTCTCAACCAGCAACAGGAATTAGAAGGAGATAGGGGCTACTGCAGCCCCTTTAGGACTTCAATCTCTGAAGTTTTCAGCAGCTTCCTTATGATAGAGCTTGGGGAAAGGATGGAAAATATTCGCATATTGGAAATTTTATTAAGGCCAAAACCAAGACAAAACTCATTGCCACTGAGTTGATTCCAAATCATAGCAACCCTATAGGACAGAGCAGAGCTCCCCATAGGGGTTCCTAGGCTATAAACTTTACTGACGGAGGTTGCCTCATCTTTCTCCCATGGAGCAGCTGGTGGGTTCAAATGATTGGCTTTCGGTTAACAGCTGAGTGCTTAACCACTGCACCACCAGGGCTTCTATTTTATTATTCAGGCAGGAGGTAGAAAAATCATTTCCTAGGTAGGAAAATATCTGGAAGAACACAAAACAAACCAGTAACAGTGTGAAAGTCTGAGATTTCAGTATTGGTCAAAGGTCAAAGCCTTATCTATAATATTTTTTCCAAAAAGTATTTATTAATGGGAGTACTTTTTTGCAATTAAAAATGAAAATGAAAAATCTATAAAACTGCAGACAATCTGGTCATGAAAGCAAAGGCTATTTGACTTTAAACTCCTTTTCTGGGAGAACAAGTGGATTAGAACATGAAACTACGCAAACCGAAGACAAAGATCTGTGGGCCGTCCATCTTCTGCATTACACTTAGGCTTCACTAGCCCTGACTTGGAGCTCCTGTGCTTGTGATGCAAAACTTATTCCTCAGTGTTATTTTCCATTTGCTAATCAGTTGGATCCATTTGAGTCAAACTATGCCTTTGTACACTTTTGGAAGTGTTTCTTCCTTTAAACTAGGTTACAGAAACAAGAGCCGAATTAGACTCCCAGCTGCAGATACAGATTTCTACTTTCAAACTTCAGATGAAAAACATAAATAGGGAGAGTACTCGTTAGTGTTGAAACCCTCCAATTTTCTTGGAAAATGCTATGTCTTCGCATAGTCAGAAATTGGTGGGTGGGGTGGTCCCCAGGCCCTGAGGAGTCAGGGAAGCCCTTTAAAGGGCAGGCTTTGGGATCAAGCAGAGGTAAGTGTGAATCCAGCTCTGTCTCTCATAGTTGGGACCCTGGTCAACTCACTTAAACCTGTTACTTTCCTCATCTGCAAAATTCATGTCACTAAATTCACTCATGGGGTTGCCATAAGGATGAATTGAAATGGTGCAGTTAATAAATGAAAGACATTATGTAAATCTCTGGTAAACTACTTATTGCTTTTGCGGAAATGTATTTTTGTTTTAGGTCTGTTGTTCACGTAGAAGGTGACTCGATAATTTATCACCCAAGCTGGGACACTTTTTTATTTTTTTTTTATTATTGTGATTTGGGTGAAGATTTACAGAGCAAATTCACTTTCCATACAGCAGTTTACATATACTTTGTCTCATGACATTGACCACAGTTTACCACAATGCAACAGCTTTCCTTCCACTTCCTCCCCATAGTTACCTCTTCCCAGTGTCCATCCCTCCATGCACTCCTGCCCCCTAAGCTGTCTCCCTGTGCATAGGCAGCCCTTCTTTCTCAATGATTGCTCTCTCCAAGGAGTGTATCTACCTCAGGCAAATGTTCAACTCATATGCCTGTCTTCTGTTTGGTTGGAAACCACAGGTGTGGGTTCAATTCCAGACCTGAAGGGCAGCTAGGGGCCATAGTCTCAGTGGTTCCACCAGGCTGTTTCAGACCAGCAAACTTGGTCTCCCCCCCCTTTTTTTTTCTCCAAATGATTTTGAGTTTTGTTGCACATTGTTTTCCCTGTCTATCAAGGATCTGCTACACAGATCCTCTTCCAAGTGGATGACAGTGGTAGCCGGGCACCATCTAGTTCTTCTGGTCTCATAGTTGTATAGGCTGCAGATCAGATGGTGTACCAGTCGCTAGGACTAATTGTTTCCATGAATTTTGGTTTTCTTCATTCTTCTTTGCTTTGGATGAGGAGAGACCCATCGTTGCATCTAGATGGCAGCTTGCTAGCTTTTAAGACCCAGTCGCTACTTGCCAAAGTAGGAGGTGGAACAATGTTTTATATAGTATGTTATGCCAATTGAGCTTGATGTCCCCTGCGACTATGGTCCCAAGCCTGCAGGTTCAACTACTCGGTTGCTCTGGGTAGCTGGCTGTGACCAAGCAGTGACCACAACCTTCCCCTTGTCAACTCTACTATACACCTAAGAATTCTGATCATTCACATAAACTTATAGGACTATTGTCTGCCAACCTTATGTATGTTCTTGGATACACTCGCTGAGACACTTGAGAATGTGAAAGGGTACTGAGAGAAAGAAGACTATGGGTTAATAAGAGTAACTTAGGGCTCTCTCTAGGCAAACCTGGGCATAAAGTTGTCCCACCCTGGTTGTTGCAGCACTCCTTAGGTAGTACAAATTGTTAAGGTGCTTGACTAGTAACTGAGAATTTGGAAGTTAGAGACCACACAGAGGCTCCTTGGGAGAAAGGCATGATGATCTACTTCTGAAAGATCAAAAACAAACCAACTGCCATCAAGTCGATTCTGGCTCAGAGCAACCCTGTAGGACAGAATAGGAGTGCCCCATAGGGTTTCCAAGGCTGTAAGCAGACTGCCTCATCATTCTTCTGTGGAGTAGCTGATGGGTTCAAACTACCAGCCTTTTGGTTAGCAGCCAAACGCTGTAAACACTATGCCACCAAAGCTCCTTTCTGAAAGCTCAGCCACTACAAACTTTATGGAGCACAATTCACTCCGACACCCAGGGGGACACCATGAGTCAGGAGTTTTTATCTAAGGCTAATCCCTGGTGATACCGAGAGACCTGTGGGAAAGAGTTGCCATTGTGTTTGCCACCTCCTGCTGAAGGGTGATGAGGGAACACTGGTGAGGGAGCAAAGTCTGTGCTATAGATGTCTTCCATGGAGTGCTCATTAAGCACTTTAAAAATATATTTAGAATGGAGAAGGGAGTTTTTGCTTAGAAGGCATTGAATGTATGTTAACAGTGATGAGATAATTTGGAAAAATATAGCAAAAATGGTTGCATAATTTGAATGCAATGAATGTCATCAAAGTGTACATGTAGAAACTGATGAAATAGTGTATGTTTTGTTGTATGCATGGCACTATAATAAAACAAAAAGGAATGAAAGAAGCCTTCTTCCCTCTTTCCCTGCCACTAGGTCATTTGGCCAAAGGCCTCCTTCTCTTAGGCCCAGTTTTTCTCTAAGAGATTAAAATAGCCAGCAGGTGCCAAGGTAGCACCAAACCCCAGGGCAGGGTGAGGACCCAGCATAGGGTTGTAAGTAAGCCTTGCCAGAGGGGGTGGATTTGGTCTACTGTGTTTATTTCTCTGAGTTACTTCACAGCACAGTGATACCCAAACTCCCAGGAATCTAAGGATAACTGGCATACTAAAAACACCCATTCCTAGGCCCGCTGAGTCTGCAGCTCCTGGGGTCCTATACATTTAAACTAATGTCCAGCACAGCTTCTGTGATTTGACCAGATTGGGAAACACTGCCCGCAACTTCAAGGGATAAGAAGAGATGCCTTTTGTCATCTCATGCTTGGGCCTAAGACATGAGAGGAAGAAAGGATCTCAGAAAGCTCTGATGGAACAAAGATAATCAGGGAGTGAGTCGGAATTCTGGGCCAGGATCGGGTAGTCTCTCTGTTTCTGGCCTCCGCAGACACCAAGGGGTCCTTTCCTTTGTCAATTCTGGAGGAGCTGAGCCTTATTTTCAATAAAAAGCAGTAATTCCAAGTCCCTATATTTTACCCACCTATCGTCCTTTCTCTCCTATCCCCTCACCCTCACACTCCCAGAATTGTTCACTCCCGCACACCAGTTGCCACTGTGTCCTCCCTCCCTCATGCCAACCCCTGTAGGTCAGAGTGAACAGTGCACCACAAGGTTCTCAGTGGCTGACTTTTCAGAAGTAGATCACCAGGCCTTTCTTCCAAGGTGCATCTGGGTGGACTCAAACTTCTAACCTTTCAGTTAGCAGTCAGGTGTGCTGACTGTTTGTACCACCCAGGAACTCCTGCAGCACTCAGGACTCCTATATGTCCAGGTTTGTCTAGAGAGAGCCCTGAGTTACTCTTGTTAGTCCACAATCCAACCTCCAACCTTGTCTCCACTTACTACTGTTCACTCCTGGTCGCAATGGAATGACTGATCTGAGCCTTAATCCAGGTACTATCACTATTATTATGCATGACCTTGGGCAGGTTAATGACCTGCCCCATGCCTTAATTTCCCCACTGTGACTGCTACAATGAGGTTACGCAAGAAAAACATGTAATTTAGTCCCTAGCGAAGAGTGCTCATTTGACCTTCACTTCCAGGATTTACCTCTGGCCCCAATTCAGAGCAGCACTTTCTCTTCCCGACAGCCTTAGCTATGTAGCTAGAGGTCATTTTTTTTCTGTGGTCATTTTTCAGGGCTCTTCTTCACAGCCTTTAGACTATACTTAGTTCTTGAAATTCTTTTCCTGTATTTGTACCACTATTTCCAGATTTTCCTCATTGGCTCCTTTTCCTCTACACACAGTCATCTAAAAGGATCATTGTGAAGATTGTGGAAAGATGCAGAAACAATTACTTCAACATCTTCACTGGAAACAGTGTAATGTGTAATGCTTCATGTTAAAATTCATGGTGAGGTGCACTGTGGAGGTGGAGACCAGATGGCATCCTGGTAAGCACACTCAACCCAATCCCTCTCCAACCAGGAAGAACTGAGTGAAACAGATACAAATAATGATCCTTGGAGTTCTGAGCATCTAATGAGAAGATAAAGAATTAGATTGAGTGCTGACTGGAAAGTGAGACAGAATGAGGTCAGTGACTAGGGAGAGAAAATAAGCCAGGACTGGCTGAAGTATAGCCATTTTAAACACAGAGCCCTCAGACATGGATGAGGAGAGGGGGAAAAAAAAACAACCAGAAACTTCACAGAATCCACAGTGATAAAGGTAGACTGGGAGGAATTCAAAGTGAGCTGAAGTTGTGTGCGAGCTGGGAGAGGACTGTGCAGGGAAGCAGATCAGACTTACAGCGGTGGCTGTGGAACAAGGAGGGAGCCAGAGAAAGGGAATAAAATTCCTCACCACTACTAAACCAGACCAAGCCTGCTGCTATCAAGTTGATTCCAACTCATAGAGACTGTTTTTTGGGTCAGAGGAACTGTCTCTTGGGGCTTCTAGGGTTGTGGATCTTTGTGGAGGCAGACTGCCTTGTCTTTCACCCATGGAGTAGCAGTGGGTTCAAACCACTGGCCTTTAGATTGACAGCCGATGCTTTACCCACTATGCTACAGTCTTTTGTGCTGAGGACCTATGCGAAAAGCCTGTGTTGGGGTGGTTGAAAGAACTTAGGCTCAGAATGATCTCTTGATTGACTAGATCTAGGCAAGAGCTGGATAAACACGTCTCATGTGCCCACAAGGCTGCCAGACCCACACCAATGCATTGAAATTGGATTAGTGTACTAACCCACCTAACAAAGGAACACCTTCCCTTCAGAGGCTGAAGCTTGCTTACCTGGTGCCTGAGGCACTCACAGCTCTTTTTCACACTAAACACAAGAGGCACACCTCTGCAGCCTCCTGCCTCTGAGGGGCCCACTTGCGCCAGGGATCTCCCACCTCTACAAGGGGAAAAGCCTGGGTTGGGGCTGTTGGAGAAGATAGGCAGAGTGGCTTTTCACTAGCACATGGACAGAAGCTGAATAAACGGCTGAGTGTGCCCAAAAGGTACCGGACCCATGCCAGTGAAATGCGACTGGTGAGCCACACTCTTTGCCCCAAAAAGTACAGCTTCCCTGCCAATCGGGGCAAAATCTCTCCCTGACACCACAAGCTGGTAGCCAAAAAGTCCCGCCTGGATCCCGTGAGCATCTCCTCTTCAGCCCAGCCACCCTCAGCAGCTCATTCCAAACAGACAGTCACCAGGGCTGCAGCTCTCCTTTCCTGTGCTTGCGTTACTGACTGACTGTTCTTTCTCACACTGAGCCCAAGAGACACACACCTGCAGCCTTTTCTTTTGGAGGAATCCACTCACACACCAGGCCTCTTGCACATCCACAGGCACATGCCCTGGTGGATCAGGAATTTCCACAATTGCCTGCTCCCAGGGCTGCCAGCTGACCATAACTACAAAAGTCCCTCTTCCTCACTCTCTTTATCTTCCCCTTATTTTTCTCCTTTCCCCATTTTTTCTTCCTTTTTTATCCGTACATATCTCCCTCTTCTTCTTCCATTTTCACCAATGTTTCAGCTCATCCACCTCCTGTTTTCTTTTTCTTTTTTTTTTTAAATCTTGTGTTTTTATTCTATCTTTTCTTCTGTTTCTTCTCTTCTTCTCCTTGTCCCCCACCCCCACCCCCACTCCATCCAAAAGAAGGAGGACATTAACTCTCCACTAGTTTAGGAGCTCTTGTAGTATAGTTCCTAAAGCATTTGACTGCTAACCAGAAAGCTGGTGGTTCAAACCCACCAGCCACTCCTTGGAAGGAAGACTGGGCAATCTACTTCTTTAGTGATACCACCTCAGAAACCCAAGGAAGAGTCGCTATAAGTCAGAGCCAACTCAACAGCAGTGAGTTTGGTTTGTTTTTTGGCTTAGTCAGCCATATCTACTGCACTAACAATCACACCCAACAGTTGAACACCACCAGCAGCTCCAGCACCACTGGATCAACAACAGATGGTGAACAACACCATCAGCCCAACTGCAGCTCCACTTCACGACAAACAGAAACCTGCACCCACATTTCCACCAGTTATTCTACCAACCTCCAAACAGCTGGGGAGCACTCTACTGCTGCCAAGCTAACAACCAAAGAAGCACACATGCCCACACATCTGGGTATATGGAAACAAAGCAAAACAAAAAACCAGGGCCAGGCAAAATTACATATAAGCAAAAAATAAAGATAACAATTTCAAAATGTCTTGCAGACAACAGATAACTTCAGATGAAACAAAGAAACAGGAAGAGAGAGCAGAAGCAAGTGACCAAATTAAAGAACTTGAAAATCTCCCCGAGGAATAACAGGTGATAGAACTACCTGATAAGGAATTCACAACATATATATATATATATATATATAATATATATATCCCATCAGCCACTCTGTGGAAGCAAGACTGGGCAATCTACTTCTGTAAAGATTTACTCCCTCGGAAACCCAATGAGGGGTCGCTATGAGTCAGAATCAACTGGATAGCCATGGGTTTGGTTTTATATATATATACATATATATATGTAGGAGCTCTGGTGGTGTAGTGCCTAAGGTTATTGACTGCTAACCAGAAGGCTGGTGGTTCAAACCCACCAACCACTCCTCAGAAGGAAGATGGGGCAATCTGTTTTTGTAGAGATACTACCTCTGAAATCCAAGGAGGGGTCACTATGAGTCAGATCCAACTCGACAGCAGTGAGTTATATATATGAGTGTGTGTGTGTGTGTGTGTGTTTGTGTGTGTGTGTATGGCTATATATATCCAAATCAAACTCACGGCCATCCAGTTGACTCTGACTCATAGCAGTCCTCCATTGGGTTTCTGAGGCTGTAAATCTTTACAGAAGCAGACTGCCCTATCTTTTCTCCACAGAGAAGCAAGATACCTGGTCCCAGAAGGAATTCCTGCCTTCAGACTGTCAGGAATTTTCTGAGATCAGGTGCCTTGCCCCCAGTTGCTTTCTGGGTAGATAGGAACTAGTTCCAAGATCAGCTGCTCTACTCCCAACAGCTTTTGGCCTGGTAGGAACTTTTGCTGGGATAAGGCACCCTACACCAAGCCCCCTTTGGAGATGGCAGGAACTTCTTCTGGAAGTAAGAGTTGTCTGCTTAGCTGCCTTTTGGGACAACAGGAACTTTTTATGAGACCAGACACCCTGTCCCCAGCTACATTTTGAGCAGGCAGGAATTCCTTCTGGAACCAGGTATCTTGCTTCCACCACCATTTGGACTGGAAGGAACTATTTGCAGGTTCCAGTGTCCTGCCCCACACAGCTTCTGGGTCAACAGAAACTCCCCTGAGATCAACACCCTGCCCCCTAATTTCCTTCTAGGTAGACAGGAACCAGTACCAGGACCAGGTACCCTGCTACCTGCCACCTCCAAGGCCAGCAGAAACACAGCCTGGGTGCTCTGCCTTGCCCACCCTCCTCCCCAGTTTTATTTTCCTTTGTTTGTTTTTATATAATATTGGTCTTTTTTTTCTTCCTTTTTTCCCCCCTTTCCCTTCCTGGCTCTTCTTCTCCTTCTCCCACCTCCACCCTTTTCCTGGTTACTTTTTTCTTTTTCTCTTTTCATTCTGCCCTTCACTTGTTTTTCTTTTGTATTTTTCTTACTTTTCTTTATTATTCTTTTTCTCTTGCTCTCTTCCCTTATTCCTCTACCCCAGGCTTCCCCCCCCCCTTTTTTTTCTATTTGTCCTTCTTTAGGCATTCTTTTTTTTTTTCATTTTCATTGTTTTTTCTTTTTGTGTTGGTTACTGTTAGTTTATGCCATTTGTGTTTTTTTGTTCTCTTGTTTTTATATTTTTGGTGGCATTGTATTTGTGTCTTTGTTTTTTGTCTCACTAGGTGACCAATGATATACAGCAGCCAATACTAGCCCAACTCACCCTTAACTGCTCTACACAAACATTTACCAGAAGTCTGTGCACACATTCTCATCCTCTATCACACCCATCAGGAGACAGGTTGTAAGTGCCTAAATGCCCCCAACTAGCAAACATAGTAGCACAACAGGTATATTTGCTGGGATATATCAAAACAAAATAAAGCAAAAAAACCATGGGCAAATCACACAAACATACCAAAACAAAACCAAACTCACTGCCATTGAGTCGGGTCTGACTCATAGTGACCCCTCTTTGAGTTTCTAGGGCAGTATCACTACAGAAGTAGATTGTCCAAACTTCCTTCTGAGGAGTGGCTGGCAGGTTTGAACCACCAGTCTTCTGGTTAGCAGTCAAATGCCTTAGGCACTGTGATAGTTGGAGTTGTGTGTCAACTTGGCTGGACCACAATTCTGCGTGGTTTAAGCAATTGTGGTGTGGGTTGTTCCCATGATGGGATCAGATGTATAAGTTTTGAGCAGCCAATCCATTGAAAGGGAGTTTCTCTAGGGGTGTGGCCTGCTTCCAATGTATTTATGGACATCCTGGGAAAAGAGACATTCTTCTGTGGATTGGGATTCTGTTGTATTGCCTACAACTGTCTGTTAGCAAACAATTCACCATTCAGCCTGGAGATCTTGGAGTCATCATTCGTTGGAGTCAACAGCCAGTATACTGCCTGCCAACCTTGAGCTCCTCAGCCCCTTTAGCTGTGCAAGTTGGGAAAAGCCTCCAGCTTGATGTTTGATCCAAGAACTTTGGACTTGCTAGCTTTTATAAGTGTGTGAGCCATTTTCCTAAGAGAAATTTCTCTTTCTATATTTATATAAGCTTTACTGGTTTTCTTTCTCTAGAAACCCAGTCTAACACAGGCACTAAGCCACCAGTGCTCCTATACAAACATACAATCACAATTAAATATAATTATAATATATAAATATATATTAAATATAAAGATAAATATGATATATAAATATATATAATTTATATATTACATAATCACCAATTAAATATAATTATAATATATAAATATATATTAAATATAAAGATAAATATGATATATAAATATATATAATTTATATATTACATAATCACCAATTAAATATAATTATAATATGTAAATATATACTAAATATAAATATAATATATAAATATATACAATTTATATTTAATTGGTGATTTATGTCTGTGTAGGAGCTCTAGTGGTGTAGTGCCTAAGGCATTTGACTGCTAACCAGAAGGCTGGTGGTTCAAACCCATCAGCCACTCCTCAGAAGGAAGGTTAGGCAATCTACTACCATAGTGATACTGCCTTGGAAACCCAAGGAGGGGTCACTATGAGTCACACAATCACCAATTAAATATAAATACAACAATATCACAATGTCTTAGAGACAAGTTATCATCCCAGTTCACACAAAAAAACAAGATAAAGTAGTACAAACAAGGGACCAGGATACAGAGCCAGAAAACCTCCCTGAGGAAGAAGTAGCATTGAACGACCTGATAAGGAGTTCAAAAGGATTATATTTAGATGCCTTCACTGGATTGAAAGACAGATCAGGAAAACACTGAAAAAAAAATAAAGAAAACACAAACAAAACTAAGGAAAACACAAACAAAAATCTAGAACAATTTAGGAAAACAGTATAAGAACAAACTGACAAAATAAATGCAAAATTATAAACCATACAAAAACAACAAATAGAAACCCAGAAGATTAATACTAAGATTTCAAAAAACGATAACACATTGAAAGGGCAAAGGAGTAGTACTGAGTCAAAGAAAGACAGAATTAGTGAGACTGAAGTCAAATCTCTCAATACTCTTTTGTTAAGATATCAATCAGTAAAAAGATCAAAACAAAATGAAGAAACCCTAAGATTCATGTGAGACACAATCAAGAGTAATAATTTACCTGTGATCAGAATTCCAGAACAAGAGGAGACAAAACCACGGGCAAATTATCAAAGATTTGTTGGAGAACTCCCCTAACATGAAGAAAGATGAAAAAATATCTACTCAAGAAGTTAAACAAACTCCAAACAGGATAGACCCCAAAAGATAATCACCAAGACATAATATAATCAAACATACCAAACCAAAGACAAAGAAAGAGCATAGAAAACATGAAATATTAGTTACAAAGAGCAACAGTTAAAAATAAGCTCTAATTTCTCAGCAGAAATCATGTAGGCAAAAAGGCAAAGGGATGACATATAAAACCTTGAAGGGAAAGAATTGGCAACCAAGAATTATATACCCAGCAAAATTGTCCCTAAAATATGACGGTGAGATTAGGATACTTCCAGATACACAGAAATTAAGGGAATTTTGTAAAAGCAGACCAGCCTTACAAGAAATGCTTAAGGGAGCCCTTCAGACAGAGAATCAACAAAAGCAGTAAAATAACTGATGATTAACACACATGATGACATAACCCAGAAACCAACCCAGATATAGAGTATCCAAGTAAAACAGATTGACAAGACTATAAACAGGGAACCAGAAGCATCAATTGGTAAGTGAGGACAGCTACAAACCAAAAAAAGGTAATAAATAGTGTAGGTACAGACCTTCCAAATAAAGAGGAAGGTAAGATGATTTTGAGATAGAAGAGATGGTTTTAAAATCATGAAGAAAATAATAAATCACTGGGTTACCTCAAAGAAAAGTAATAAACCTTCTCATCAAAATAAGAAAGAGGAAAGGCACAAACACTCATTACAATACCAATGAAGGAAATGATAAAATAACTCATTAAAAAAAAATTTCAGCATATAAAATTATATGCGACAAAGAAATCAGCAACACCATGAGAAAACACATAACAAAATGACAGCAATAAAATCATGCTTATCAATAATTACACTGATAAAAACTGGATTCAAAACACCATTCAAGAGGCAGAGAGTTGCAGAATGGATAAGAAAACATGACCCATCAATAGACTGTCTACAAGAGACTCACCTTACACACAAAGACAAAAATAGACTAAAAATAAAAGGTTGGAAAAAAAATATACCCAGCAAATGGAATAAAAGAAGAGGAAGGGCAAAATTAATTTCTGATAAAATATACTTTAAGAGAAAAACCACCATAAGAGACAAGGAAGCACATTATATAATAATCAAAGGATCAATTGAACAAGAGGACATAACTAATAAATATCTACACACCCAATGAAATAACCCCAAAATACATAAATGAGACTTTAGCAGAACTGAAAAGACAAATAGATAACTCTACACTAATAGTAGGACACTACAATATAACACTTTCAATGAAGAATAGAACAACTAGAAAGAAACTCAACAAAAATACAGAAGAACTAAACCATAAAATCAACCAACTTGACCTTATAGACACATACAAAGCACTTCACCCAACAACAGCACAACATATATTCTTTTCCACTGGACATGGAACATTCTCCATAATAAACCATGTTAGGCCACAAAACAAGCCTCAATAAATTTAAAAACAATGTAATGTTTCAATTCATCTTCTAAGATTACAATGCTATACAATTAGAAATCAATAAAAGGAAGATCAAGGGAAAGAAGGAAATATGGAAACTGAGTAACATACTCTCTAAAAACAACTGGGTAATATTTGGCTATGACATACATGGCAAGGGAGTTATCTCTAAAATTTATAGAAAACTTCAACACCTCCACACCAAAAAGACAAAACAATCCAATTAAAAAATTGGCAAAGGACATAAACAGACACTTAAATAAAGAAGATATACAGGCAGCCAACAAATACATAAGGAAATGCTCATGATCATTAGCTGTTAGCAAGATGCAAATCGAAACAACAATGAGATGTTATCTCACCCCAGCAATAATAGCAAAGTTCAACAAGACAGAAAATAACAAATGCTGGTGAGGGTGTGGAGAAATTGGAATTCTTATAGACTGCCGGTGGGACTGTAAAATGGTACAGCTATTGTGGAAAAAAGTATGGCATTTCTTTAAAAAGTTGAAAATAGAAATACCATTTGATCCAACAATTCTATTACTAGGAATATATCCTAAAGAGGTGAGAAACAGGACACAAATAGACATATGCACACCCATATTCATCACAACACAATTCACTATAGCAAAGAGATGAAAACAACCTAATTGTTCATGAACAGTTGAATGGACAACAAAACTATGGTACATTCACACAATGGAATACTATGCAACATTAAAGAATAATGAATACATGAATCATCTCATAATGTTGATGAATTTGGAGGAAATTATGCTGAGTGAAATAAGTTCATAACAGAAAGACAAATATTGTATGTGTCTGTTACTGTGAAAGTCAAGGAAATGTTTACACAGGGAAGGAAATTTACTTTGTTGGTTACTGGGGATGGGACAGAAGAGGAGGGAAAATTTCTGACTAGTTAAGAGTCACACATGACAATAGGGAAAAGGAAGACAGACACATACAAAAAAGATATAGACAACAGAGGCAAATACTATTACATGAACAATATGGCATTACCATTGGCAGCACACACTAGGCTATGGGTGAATGCATAGACAAATAAGAAGATCAGGTGTGGGTAGGTAAACAGCAATGTACCTAAGACCAAGCATAGATTTGGCTGAAGATAGTCTTACATATATATTTGTCCTACAAAAATATCCATACTGTATAGAAGTAGCATTGGACAAGGTTGGAGTAGCTTCTCAGAGACAACCGAACACCTTGAAGGAGAGAGTCACTGGGCCTGTGGGCTCAAGACCATAGTGTCGGGGTACATCATGCTCAATTGGCACAACATACATAAAATCTTATAGACATAAAAATCTTGTTCTTTACATGCTACTTTGGTGAGACTGGGGTATTAAAAGTTATTTGGAAACAATTCATCCAAAGATATGATTGACCATGAGGACCTCAGCTTTCATGACCTTGAGACCAGAAGAACCAGATGGTGCCGGGCTACCAATGCCAACCACTTGGAAAGGAATCAAATTTGGAGATCTTGGATAGAGTGGGAGGAAAAATGTTGAATAAAATAAAAAAATACAAAAATGACCAGAATTACTAATTGGATAGAGACTGGTACAACCCCCAAGACTATGGCCCCAGGTTATCCTTTGGGCCTGGAACTGGTCTCACTTCCATGGATTAGCTCTCAACCAAACAGTTTTTTGTTTTGTTTTGTTGTGTGCCATCGAGTTGGACCCGACTCATAGCGACCCCTCGTTGGGTTTCCGAGGCAGTATCACTACAGAAGTAGATTGCCCCATCTTCCTTCTGAGGAGTGGTTGGTGGGTTTGAACCTCCAGCCTTCTGGTTAGCAGTCAAGTGCCTTAGCCACTATGCTACCAGAGCTCCCAAACAGTAGAAAAAAAAAAACCAAACAGTAGAAAGACCTAAAAGCAGAACACCGACCACTGGGAGATGCAACTTCTAGATCAACCAACCAAGAGACTTCAGAAGGGCAGCATTTGCATAGAGGAAAAAGTGGGCAGACAGGAATGCATAGATGAGAAGGGCACAGGGAAGGGATATTCATAGGGAGGAAATGGGAGGAGAGCTTTTTATGGTTGCGGATTATAGTCGGGCTGTGAAACCAAATGTACATGAACTATTGTGTGTAAAACAAATTCTACTTTGTAAATTTGCACCTACATCACAGTAAAAAATTAAAAAAAAAAAAAAGACTAAGTAATAGAAGAAATAAAAAAGTAAATGAAAAATTCCTTGAATCAAATGATAATGAAAACAACATACCAAATCTTTGGAACACAGCAAAACTTGATCAGAGGGCAATTTATAGCAATAAATTCACACATCAAAAAAGAAAAAAGAAGCAAAATCAACAAGTTAATCCAACATTTCCAACAGTTAGAAAAAAGGTAAAAACCAAACCAAACTCACTACTGTCGAGTCGGATCCAACTCAGAGTGACCCCACCTTGGGTTTCTGAAGCAATATCTCTATGGAAGTAGATTGCCCAATCTTCTTTCCAAGGAGTGGCTGGTGGGTTTGAACTGCCAACCTTCTGGTTAGCAGTTAAATGCCTTAGGCACTACACCACCAAAAAAGTAGCCAAAAAAAAAAAAAAGCCTACAGTCACCAGAAGAAAAGAAATAATAGAAACACGAGCAGAAATGAATGAAAAAGAAAGCAGAAAAATGGAAAGCATCAAGAAGAGTAGAAGTTCATTCTTCAAAAAGATTAATAAAAGTGACAAACCACAGGAAAATTTAACAAAGGAAAAGAAGGTGCAAATAACACAAACAAGAAATGAAATAAGTGAATTGATAACAAATACAACCAAAGTGAAAGGATAATATTAGGATGAAGAACAGTACTCCAACGAATTTTAAAACCTAGAAGAAATGGACAGATTTCTAGAAACACAAACTAACACAGACTGAGATAGAAAGATTGAACAGACCCATAACAAAAGACTACCAACAAAAAGAAAAAGTCAGGGCCTAGAGAGCTTAACCAGAGAATTCAACGAAACACTCAGAGAAGAGATAGCACCAATTCTATTCAAAATATTCAAGAACACAGAGAAGGATGGAATATTCTTTTTATGAGGCAAGCATAAATAAGCCTGATACCAAAGCCAGGTGAAAACAAAAAACAAAAATAAAACCAAACTCTCTGCTATTGAGTTGATTCCTACTCAGAGGAACCCCCAGTATGTTCTGAGGCTGCAAATCTTTACGAAAGTAGATTGTCCCATCTTCCTTCCATGGAGTAGTCGGTGGGTTTGAATCACTGACCTTCTCGTTAGCAGTCAAATGCCTTATCCACTACACCACCAGGCTAAAGACACCACTAAAAAGAAAGACTACAGACCAATATCCCTCATGCATGTAGACACAAAAGTCTTCTTAAAAATTCTAGTCAATAGATTCCATCAACGATAAAAAAAAAAAAAAAAGGATTCATACCAGGTATGCAAGAATGTTTCAACATTAGGAAAACAACCAATGTAATCCATCACATAAGTTAAATAATGGAAAGAACCACATGATCATATCAATTGATGCAGAAAAAGTACTTGATAAAATCCAACATCCACTCTTCATAAAAACTCTCAGCAAAATAGGAATAGAAGAGAAATTCCTCAACATAATAAAGGGCATATACACAAAACCAACAACCAATATTATTCTCAGTGGAGAGGGACTCAAGCATTCTCCTTACAAACTGGAACCAGACGAAGATCACCTCTAACACCACCTCTATTCAACATTGTAGTGGAAGTCCTATCCAGGGCAGTAAGGCAAGAAAGAGAAATAAAACTCATCCAGATTGCTTAGAAAAATAAAATTCCCTCCATTGCAGATGATATGACCCTATACATAGAAACCCAAAATACTCAGCAAGAAAACTACTGGAACTAATTGAAAGATTCAGCAAAATGGTAAGATACAAGATCAACATACAAAAATCAATTGGATTTCTCTACATCAACAAAGAGATCTCAGAAAAGGAAATAAGAAAAATGATACCATTTACAGTAGCTACTGTGGTGGTTAAGTCTGTTTGTCAACTTGGCTGGACCTGGTTGAGTGGCTGGGTAGCTGGATATAATATTCCCCATGATGAGACTGGGAGCTCTGGTAGCATAGTGGCTAAGGCACTTAACTGCTAACCAAAAGGCTGGCGGTTCAAACCCACCAGCCACTTCTTGGAAGAAAGGTTGGGCAATCTACTTCTGTAGTGATACTGTCTCAGAAACCCAAGAAGGGGTCGTTATGAGTCGGGTCCAACTCGATGGCACTTAACAACAACAACAACATGATGAGACTGGTAATCAGCTCCATGGTGGAATTTACTGTGAGCAGCTATGTAGCTGCCTTAGGGATGCGGTTTGTTTCCTGAACGTAAGGAGAAGCCTTGGGGAATGGTCTTTAGCTTATGGCACTTTTGAACCCTGCATGTAGCCATGTCATTGTACAGCAGCCTGCCATGTTCTGCCGACCTTGGGACTTTCAATGGACTTGAATTAATGGCCTGGCATGTGGTTTGGTAACATCAGGACTGTGCCATTTTATTTGTCAACTTTGGGCTTGTTAGCCTCAGCAGCAAATAGCTGCCTGAATGAAGAGATGCCTTCAGCTTCAGTGGGCCAGGAGCAAGAGGCAGAGCTGAAGCCCAAGGTCAAAGGGCTTTCACCCAGAGCCTAGAGCCTGGAACTTTGAATTTGGACTTAAAGCCTCCAAACTGTAAAGGAATAAACTTCTATTTGTTCAGCCATCCTATTGTGGTATATTCTTGTCAGAGTGGCACTAGATAACCAAAACGGCTACCAAGAAGATAAATTACTTAGGAATAAATCTTACGAGGGACACAAAAGACATACAAAGAAAACTACAAAGCACTACTACAAGATAATATGAGACCTACATAAATGGAAGAACACACTGTGTTCATGGCTTGGAAGACTGAATATTGTAAAAAGATCAGCATTACCCAAAGCAATTTATAGAGTCAATGTCATACAGATCCATCAACATTATTTAAGGACATGGAAAAACAATCACTAATTTTATATGGAAAGGAAAGAGACCTCAGATAGGCAAAGCACCGCTGAAGAAGAAAAAGAAAGTAGGAGGTCTCAGACTCCCCAGTCTCAAAACCTACTATAGAGAACTTCTGGCAAGATGGAAAAATAGGCAGAAAAGCTACACAGACCTTCTTCAACAAAGAAAAGAGAAACCAATTGACACAGATACAGAAGATAATCCTGGAGCCCTGAGCTTTGAAAGGAAGGATACGGAAGTGGATTAAAAACTAATTAGTAAAAGAAACTGAATGAAAACAGTGAGTAAGGAGACAAAAAGAGCTGCAGACTGTCAGCTGTCCCAACAGCATGGACAGCCTGAATATTTCCAAGTGGTGTTAGGACCTGAAAATTAACATAAAAATTGGCCTTGCTTGCTGATGGCTGCATAGATGACTGTGCTGGTGGCTGATGACTAAAAAGGAAAACAGCAAAGAAGGAGACAAACTGAGCTGTGGACTTTCAGCTGTCTGGAGGGTGCAGCCATCTTGAATGTCTACAAAAATAAATAAATAAATAAAATAACCCACAGCCATTGAGTCAATTCTGACTCCTAGTGACCCCCATTGGTTTTTTGAGGTGGTATATATTTACAGAGGTAGATTGCCTGGTCTTCCTTCTGTAGAGTGGAATGTTTACAAGTGGGGGCCATTTTGGATATTTAAAGTGACAGCATTCTCATTCAGATTCCAGGGATTTAAGAATAGGCACTGCTTGCCAAGTATGACGTGAACATACAGGAGGCTGATGATTGGAAAGGAAATAGGTGGTGAGTGGATAAGTGCTGCCAACTAACGAATAGAGGAGCACAGTACCCTGCTTACTGAGATAACATCCAAACAAAACAAAGAAAATGAAAATCTTGGGCAAATCACTCCAACATACAATCACCAATTAAATATAAATACAACAACATCACAATGTCTCGGAGACAACAGACCATCACTGTCCACACAAAGAAACAAGACAAAGCAGGAGAAACAAGGGACCTGGATACAGACCCAGAACACATCCCTGAGGAAGAAGCAGCATTAGAACTTCCTGATAAAAAATTTAAAATAATCAGATTTAGGAACTATCAATGGATTGAGAGACAGATTGAGGAAAACACTGAAAAAAAAATGAGGAAAACACAGAGAAAATCCTAGAACAATTTCACAAGACAATACAAGAACAAAATGACAAAATGATACAAAATCTACAAATTGAAATCCAGAAGATTAATGCTAAATTTTCAGAAATAGATAACACATTGAATGGGCAAAGGGGTAGAATTGAATCAATGAAAGACAGAATTAGTGAGATTGAAGACAAATAACTCAATACTTCTTTGGAAAGAGATCAATCAGAAAAAAGATCAAAACAAAATGAAGAAAGCATAAATTTCATGTGGGATACCAGTAGAAGAAACAATCAATGTGTAATCGGAATTCCAGAACAGGAAGAGGCAAATAAAACCAAAGAGAAAACTGTTGAAGATTTGTTGGAAGAGAATTTCCCTGATATGATGAAAGACAAGAATATGTCCATTCAAGAAGTCTAATGAACCCCAAACAGGATAGAGCCCCAAAGAAAATCACCAAGACATATCATCATCAAACTCACCAAAATCAAAGACAAAGAAAGAATCCTGAAAGCAGCACAGGAAAAATGTCCTTACAAAGTGCAACCAATAAGATCAAGCTCTGATTTCTCAGCAGAAACCATGCATGTGAGAAGGCAATGGGACAGTATATATAAATACTTGAAAGAAAAAATTTCCAACCAAGAGTTATATACCTGGCAAAATTGTCTCTCAAATACAATGGTAAAATTAGGACATTTTCAGATAAGAAGAAATTAAGGGAATTTGTTAAAATCAGACCAACCTTACAAGAGATGCCAAAGAGAGTCCTTTGGACAGAGAACCAACAACAGCAAACAACAACTGACCGGTAACACACATGATGACATAGCCCAGAAACCAACCCAGTTATAGAAGTATCCAAAGCAAATAAGCCTCCAAGATTGTAAACAGGGAACCAGCGACATCAATTGGCAAATGAGGACAACTACAAAACAAAAAGAAGGAAAAAATAGGGTAGTTACTGAACTTCTAAATGGTGAGGAAATCAAGACAACTGTAAGATAGAACAGACTGTTCTAAACTTGGGAAGAAAATAAATCAAAATAAATCACAGGGTAACCGCAAAGTAAAATGATA
>NW_006921721.1:387514-421099 GCF_000298275.1 Orycteropus afer afer
GGAAGATGGGGCAATCTACTTCCATAGTGATACTGCCTCAGAAACCCAAGAAGGAGTCACTATGAGTCGGGTCTGACTTGACAGCACATAACAACAACAACAACAACATACAAATAACATGAATGAGAAATGAATTGGGTGATGTCACAACAGAGGCAACAGAAATAAAAAGGATAATATCAGGATACTATGAAGAACTATACTTCAACAAATTTGAAAATCTAGAAGAAATGGACAGATTTCTACAAACATGCTACTTACCTAAACTAACACAGACTGAGGTGGTGGCATGGTGCCTAAGGCATTTGACTGCTAACAAGAAAGAAGACTCGCTCTTGAAACCCACTAGCCACTTTTTGGAAGAAAAAAGGGCAATCTACTTCTATAGAGATACCACCTCAGAGAGCCAAAGAGGGGTCACTATGAGTTGGAATCAACTAGATGGCAATGAGTTTGGTTTTTCGTTTGTAACAAAATAAGAAATAGAACAAATCATAAAAAACTTACCAACCAAAAAAGCCCTGGCCCAGACAGTTTCACCACAGAATTCTACCAAACATTCAGGGAAGAACTGACACCAATTCTACTCAAACAATTCCAGAACATAGAAAAGGATGGAATCCTCCCAAATTCATTTTATAAAGCAACCATAACCCTGATACCAAAACCAGGCAAAGACATCACTCAAAAGGAAAATTACAGATCAATATCCCTCATGAATATAGATGCAAAAATCTTCAACAAAATCCTAGCCAATAGACTACAACAATATATCCAAAAAATCATACATTATGATCATGTGAGGTTCATACCAGGTATGTAAGGATAGTTCAACATTAGAGAAAACAATCATTGTCATCTGTCACATAAATAAAACAAAGGAAAAGAACCACATGATCATATCAATTGATGCAGAAAAGGCATTTGATAAAATCCAATACCCTTTCTTGATAAAATTCCATTCCTCAGCAAAATAGGAATAGAAGGGAAATTCCTCAGCATAATGAAGGGCATATATGCAAAACCAACAGGCAACAGTATTCTCAATGGAGAGAGACTGAAACCATTCCCCTTGCAAAGAGAAACCAGACAATGCAATCTCAATCCAGAACCCATCAACATTCTTTAAGGATTTGGAAAAGTGAATCACTAATTTTATATGGAAAAGAAAGAGACCTCAGATAAGCAAAGCACTATTGAAGAAGAACAAAGTAAAAGGTCTCACACTGCTGGATCTCAAAACCTACTCTACAGCCACAGTAGTCAACACTGCCTGGTGTCGGTACAATGACAGACACATAGACCAGCAGAACAGAATTGAGAACCCAGAAATAGATCCATCAACCTATGGTCAGCTGATTTTTGACAAAGGGTTGAAATCCATTAAATGGGGAAGAGATGGTCTCTTTAACAAATGTTGGTGGCAAAACTCGATATCCATTTGCAGAAAAATGAAACAAGATCCATCCTCACACAATACACAAAAACTAACTCCAGATGGATCAAAGACTTAAATGTGAAACCTAAAACTATAAAGTTCCTCAAGGAAAATATAGAGGCAAATTTAGGGACCCTGATTTATGGCATCAATCATAATTTATGTCAAGCATAACCCAAAATGTGCAAACAGCAGAAGATAAACTAGATGGATGGGAACTTCTAAAACTTTAATTTTTATGTGCTTCCAAAGACTTCTCCAAAAGAGTAAAAAGAGAACCTACAGAGTAGGAAAAAATATTTGGCAACAACATATCTGATAAGGGACTTATCTCTAAAATTCACTGAAAACTCCAACACTTCAAAAACAAAAAGACAAACAATCCAATTAAAAAATGGGCAGAAGACATGAATAGACACTTCACCAAAGAGGATATTCAGGCGGCCAACAAACACAAGAAGAAATGTTCACAATCATTAGCCATTAGAGAGGTACAAATCAAAACAAAAATGAGATACTATCTTGCTCCAGAACTAGTAGCAAAGCTCAACAAGACAGGAAATAACAAATGCTGCTGGCAAGGATGTGATGTGGAGAGATTGGGATTTTCATACACTGCTGGTGGGATTGTCAAATGACACAACCACTGTGGAAAGCTGTATGGTGAGTCCTTAAAAAGTTGGAATTAGAAATACCATTTGATCCACCAATTCCATTATTAGGTCCTAAAGAAGTGAGAGCCAGGACAATAACAGTATATGCACATTCATGTTCATCACAGCACTAATTACAATAGCAAAAAGATGGAAATAACCTAAGTGTCCATCAACAGAAGAATGGATAAGCAAAGTATGGTACATACACACAAGGGAATACTATGCAGCACTAAAGAATAATGTAGAATTTGCAATACACCACATAACATGGATGAACTTGGAGGACATTACACTGAGCGAAATAATCAATCACAGAAGGACAAATATTGTATTAGTTTATTATTGTAAAATGTCAAAGAAAGGTTTATATATGGAAGGAAACTTCTTTGTTGGCTACCAGGGATAGGAGGGGAGGGGAGAAAACACTGCAAAAAAAAAAAAAAATCTAGGAGTGAAAAAAAAACCTACTATAAAGCCACAGTAGTCAAAAGAGCCTGGTATTGGTCCAAGAGGGACATATGGACAACTGGAATACAGATGGGAATCCAGAAATAGATTCATCCATTTATGGACAGCTGATCCTTGACAAAGAGCCAAGATCCATTAAATGGGGGAGAGGTACCCTTTTCAACAAATGGTGCTAGCAAAACTGGATATCCATTTGCAGAAAAATTAAACAAGACCCATACTTCATACCACACATAAAAACTAACTCAAGATGGAGCAAAGACTTAAATGTGAAACCCTAAACTATAAAGTTCATCAAAGACACAATAGAGGCAAACTTAGGGTCCCTAATTTATGGCATGAATAGACAGACTATTAAGTAGAACTCAGAGTGCACAAACAGTAGAAGATAAACCAGATGACGGGGGCCTTCTAAAAATTAAATTCTTATGCACATCAAAATACTTCTCCAAGAGAATAAAAAGAGAACCCACAGATTGGGAAAAATATTTGGCTATGATATATCTGACAAGGGATTTATCTCTAAAATTTATAGAAAATCACAATACCTCAACATCAAAAAGACAAACAATCCTGTTTAAAAATGGACAGAAGACATGAACAGACACTTCACCAAAGAAGATTCAGGTGACCAACAAACATGTGAAGAAATGCTCATGATCATTAGCCATTAAAAAAAACAAACCAAACACACTGCCATCAAGTCAGATTCGACTCACAGTGACACCTCCTTGGGTTTCCTAGGCGGTATCACTACGGAAGTAGAGAGATACAGATCAATAATCCCAGCAATAACAGCAAAGTTCAACAAGCCAAAACACAACAAATGCTGGTGAGGGGGGTGGAGAGATTGGGACTCTCATACAATGCTAGTGGGATGGTAAAATGGTACAAATATTGAGAAAAACAGTATGGCACTTCTTTAAAATTGATCCAGCAATCCCACTGCTAGGAATACACCCTAAAGAGGTGAGATCTGGGACACAAATAGATACATGCACGTCTGTGTCCACTGCAGCATTATTCACAATAGTAAAGGGATGGAAACAACTTAAGTACCTATCACCAGATAAATAGATAACTGTTCTGGTTACCTAGTGCCACTCTGACAAGAAATATACCACAAATGGGATGGCCTTAACAAACAGGAGTTTATTCTTACGATTTGGAGACTTTAAGCCCAAGTTCAAAGTGCCAGGCTCTAGGGGCTGGGTGATTTAGGGACCCTGATTTATGGCATAAATAGACTGTCCAGCTCTGCCTCCTGTTCCTGGCCCACTGGAGCTAGAGGCATTTCTTCACTCAGACAGCTGCTGGCTGCTGAGGCTGAGAAGCCCCAAGGTTGACAAGTAAAATGGCACAGTTCCGATGTTACTGAACCACATGGCAGGCCATTAACTTAAGTCCATTGTAAGTCCCAAGGTTGGCAGAGCATAGCAGGCTGCTGAGCAACGACATGGCTTCATGCAGGGTCCAAGCATGCCATAGGCTCAAGACCATTCCCAAGTCTTCTCCTTATATACAGGAAGCAGACCACATCACAAAGGCAGCTGCTTCTGGTAAATCCCACCACAGAGTTGATTGCCAGTCTTATCATGGGGAATAACTACCACCAGTTGCCCAGCCACTCAACCAGGCCCAGCCAAGCTGACACACAAACATAACTAACACAATAACTAAACTACTGAATATAAACACAATGGAATACTTATTGTTGTTGTTGTTGTTATATGCCGTCGAGTTGGACCCGACTCATAGCGACCCCTCCTTGGGTTTCCGAGGCAGGATCACTACGGAAGTAGATCGCCTCATCTTCCTTCCGAGGAGTGGCTGGTGGGTTTGAACCGCTAGCCTTCTGGTTAGCAGTCAAGTGCCTTAGGCATTATGCTACCAGAGCAATGGAATACTAAGTAACCTTAAAGTATAATGAAGAATCCATGGTCACCTCATAACCTGAATGAACTTGGAGGACATAATGCTGAGTGAAATAAGTTAATCACAGAAGGATAAACTATTAGTCCATTATTATAAAAAGTCAAGGAAAGGTTTATACAGAAAAGGAAATTTTCTTTGTTGGTTACCAGGGATGGAAGAAGAGGGGAGGGAAAATTGCTGACTAGTCCTAGCAACTGATATACCATACAATCCGCAGCCTATATGACTATGAGACCAGAAGAACTAGATGGTGCCCAGCTACCACTGTCAACCATTCGGAGGGGAATCTATGTAGGAGACTCTGAATAGAGTGGGAGAACAATGTGGAACAAAATTCAAAATCATCTGGATAAAAAAAAAGGGGAGGGAGGACCAGGTTTGCTGTTCTGATAGAGCCTGGTAGAACCATTGAGACTATGGCCCCTACCTGCCCTTCAGGTCTGGGATTGAACCCACATCTGTGGCTTCCAGCCAAACAAAAGACAGGCATATGACTTGAACATTTACCTGAGGAGATATACCCCTTGGAGAGAACAATCACAGGAGAAAGAAGGGCTGTTTATGCACAGGAAGACAGCTGAGGGGGCAGGAGTGTATGGAGGGATGGACACAGGGAAGAGTTAACTATTGGGAGGAAGTGGAAGGGGAGCTGTTGCATTGGGGTAAATTGTAGTCAATGTCATGAGACAAAGTGTATGTGAACTGTTGTTTGGAAAATGAATTTGTTTTGTAAACTTTCACCCAAATCACAATTATATATATATATATATATATATATATTGCTGACTAGTTAAGTGACATGTGTTGATTTGGATGAGGGGAAAGGTAATGTAATAAAAGTGGGTGATCAGCACAATATCACTAAGAAAAAAGATGATATAGACAGATGCACAAAAAATACATACAACAAAAGTAAATACTACTGCATACAGAATACTAAGTCAACAGTAATAACAACCACAAACCTATATAGGATACATAGGCAGACAGGCAAGAAGATCAAGTCCAGGTGGGTGAATGGGAATACGTCCATGACCATACACAGGTTTGTCAGATGATATTCCCACAAATGAATTTGTATGTGCTATAAAAATGGCCATACACATTAAAGAGCTAACAAGGGACAAAATTAGGATAACTTCTTAGCCACAACAAAGTCCCTTGAGGGGGGGAGTTGCTGGGTCCCTGGGCTCAGGACCATAGTCATGGTGGACATCAGGCTGAGTTGGCAGAACATAGTACACAAAAGGAAGTTCTGGTAGCGTAGTGCCTAAGGCATCTGACTGCTAAGCAGAAAGCTGGCGCTTCAGACCCACCAGCCACTCCTCCGAAGGAAGGTTGGGCAATCTACTTCCGTGGTGACACCACCTCGGAAACCCAAGGAGGGGTTGCTATGAGGTGGATCTGACTCCATGGCAAGTGCGTTGCATTGCGTTAGTACACAAAAACATTGTTCTAAATCTTACTTTGTTGAGTAGCGACTGAAGTCTTAAAAGCTTTTGAGTGGCCATCTAAGATGCAACTATTGGTCTCCTGTCGTCTGGAGCAAAGAAGGGTGGAGAAAATCAAAGTCATTTGGATAAAAATTAGTCAAAGGGACTAATGGACCATGGGAACCTCAGCCTATACTACTCTCAGTCAGGAACTAGATGGTGCTGGGCTGCCAATATCAATCACTTGGAAAGAGATCAAAGTTGGAGATAGTAGATAGAGTGAGAGAAAAATGTGGAACAAAACTCAAAGTCATAAAACGGACCAGGCTTACTGGTGTGATAGAGACTGGTGAGACCCCTGAGACTATGATTATCAGTCACCCTTCGAGCCTAGAATTGAACTCACTCTTGTAACTTCCAGCTAAACAGTTGACAGGCCTATAACATGAACATTTACACCAGGTAGGTACACTCCTTAGAACAATCAACCATGGAGATCAGAAGGGCAGCATTTGCGTAGGGAGACAGCTCAGAGGTCAGGAATGCATAGGAAAGGACACAGGAAAAAGGTAACCAAAGGGAGGAAGTGGGAACAGACCTTGTAATCCATGTCATGAAACAAAATACGTTGTATGGAAAATGAATTTTCTCTGTAAACTTTCACCCAAATCACAATAAAAAACAAAATAATTTTATATATATATATATATATACCAATAGAAAATCAGATAAAGCATATAATCGTACAATTGGTCAAAAAAGAATTATCAATTACTGATATGCCTATAAAAAAGAGTCCAACTTCCTAAGTAATAATAATAAAGCAGCATCAATGAAAACAAAAATTCAAAAACATAAAAATGACCAGGATTACTGGTTGGATGGAGACTGGTAAGACTAGTTGCTTTCTGAAGCAGATTGCCAGGCCTTTCTTCCCAGGCATCCATGGGCAGATTTGAGCCACCAACCGTTGGCTTAGTAGCCCAGTGCTTAAACATTTGCACCATCCAGGGCCTCTACATTCTGTAAAGTCAAGGTGGCAGCTTGAAATCAGTCATGTTGGGGGTAGTCACATCATGGAAATTGACAAATGCTACAAATCAGGGTTTCTCCTATCCCTCCTTGCTCAAAGCTGGTTAATATTTACCAGCACACTACTGTACTGAGAATATGCAAAAGAGAGTGCCAGATAATGGGCAAAAGAGGCTAGCTTCCCCAAGTGTGAGTGGGCCCTGGTTATGCACACCACTTCTGTTTCATTGCAGGCAGAGAGAGCTATATCTGAGTTCATATCCCATCTTCAAGCTCAAATGATCCAATAAAAACAGTAACAATAATGACAGTGATGATGATACTTAACACCTAATGAGTATTTCCAGACACCATGTCTCATTATTGAGTACTTCGTATGCATGACTTTAATTTATCATCAAATGATTTTATGAAATAGGGTCTGTCATTGTCTCCATTTACATAAGAGGGAACTGAAGAGCAGAGTGGTGAAGTAATTTTTCTAATGTTACACTGCTGGTGAATGGCTGATTGTGGATTCCAATCCAGGCTCTAATCTCCATGGCAACCTCTCTCTTTCTGGGGAAGTTTGGCAGAGAGAGTGGCAGAGTTTCCTCACCAACCGGCAATTGACATCATGTGCACTAAGATAGAAACATTTATGTTTAAAAATGTGTATTATGACACTATTTTTATATAAAGTTTTCAAATCTGTAAAACAGTACTATATATTTTTATAGATATTTACATATGTGGTAAATATGTAAATATATAATGTGGATATATATATTGTTTATATTATCAACTTTTGTGTATTTATACTAATTTATAATAAGAATTTAATATTTTTCTGTGGAAGGTACCATGCAAAAATCTGGTTGGTTTTATTGTGAGATTATAAGTAGTCTAATATTTGCTTAACATTTTTGATGTTGCTGTATTGTCTTCTAAATTAAAAAGCAAACGAAAGAGTACATTAAAAAAAACACAAATCCCGAGAAAGTTGTGTCGTGCCAATATCAATTTGCTGGCTTTGTTTATTTTCTATAGTTACATAATGTTCTATAGTTACCACTAAGGGAACTGAGTGATGGGTACGTGGAACCCCTCTGCTATTTTTGCAACTTCTTGCAACCTGTAATTAGTTCCAAACAAAATTTTAAAATTATGCAGTTTGGTATTTTCAGACATTCTATCCTAGGCTCTTGTTTTCTTTTTCTTTTATTTGTTTTCTCTGTTTGTGCTTCACGGACCTTTAAACCATACATGCACATACACACACATATTTTATACCAAAGTAATGTATACATATGGTGACAAATCAAAGTTTAAAAGTATTTATGAGGAAAAATGTTTCTTCCCACTCCACATGGCATCCTTCACCCGGTTCCACTTCCCAGCAGCCCCTTTGAAGTTCTGGTGGTTCTGTCATGGCTCTAATCCAGTGTTCCTCACACTTCCTTGTGCACACAAATCACTTGGAGATATTTTTTAAAAATGCAGATGCTGATACAATAGGTCAAGATTCTGCACTTTTAACAATGCTCCCAGATAATGTGGATGTAGACTGGCAGATCACACTTTGAATATCAAGGATGGAGTACAGATCATATGCTTACCAGATGTTGTCAAGTTGACTCTGACTTATGGTGACCCCATGTGTGCAGAGAATCATACAACATGTGGCCTTTTGTGTCTGGCTACTTTCATTTTCACAAAATTCATCCATGTTTTAGCATGCTACATGTATGAGTAGGTTATTTCTTTTTATGGCTCAATAGTACTCCATTGTTTACTGTACAGTTATTCCTCAGTATCTGCCAGAGATTGGTTACAGGAATCCTCCCAAACCAAAACCAAAACCCACTGCCATTCAGTCCATTCTGATTCCCCCCCATCTTTACGAAAGAAGATTGCCCTTATCTTTTTCCCACCCAGCAGTTGGTGGGTTTGGACCACTGACCTTCTGGTTAGCAGCCCAATGTCTTACCTACTATGGCATGAGGACCCTCTACAGACACCAAAATTCTCCGATGCACCAGCTCATTATATAAAATGGTGCGGTATTTGCATACACCTACACATATCCTCTCGTATACTTTAAATCATCTTTATATTACTTATAATACCTAATACAATGTAAATTCCAGGTAAGCGGCACTTTATGCTCTCTCTTAGGTTTTGAGGGATTGCTCTGGTAGCATAGTGCCTAAGGCACTTGACTGCTAACCAGAAGGCTGGCGGTTCAAATCCACCAGCCACTCCTAGGAAGGAAGATGGGCAATCTACTTCCGTAGTGATACTGCCTCGGAAACTCAAGGAGGGGTCGCTATGAGTCGGGTCTGACTCGATGGCATAACAACACCAACAACAAGCTGATCACTTAATTGCTTTTTAGGAGCCTCTCTTGTCCCCGCCCCAAATATTTTCTAGCCACACTTGGTTATATCTGAGGATATGAACCTGTAAACACTGATGGCTGACTGTACATAGTTCATTTTGTTTGTCCATTCGTTGGTTGGTGGCGTCGTCCCTAAGGCATTTGACTGCTAACCAGAAGGCTGGCGATTCAAATCCATCAGCCACTCCTTGGAAGGAAGGTTGGGCAATCTACTTCTGTAGTGATACCACCTCAGAAACCCAAGGAGGGGTCACTATAAGTTGGATCCAACTTGACGGCAGTGTGTTGTGTTGTGTTGTTGTGTATTCATTGGTTGATGGACATTTTGCTTGTACCTATTATAATGCTGTTATGAACATTCATGTACCAGTTATTATGTGCTTTAAAATGTCTTGGGTATATACCCAGGTGTAGAATTGCTGGATCATATGTCCTACTTTTCCAGAAACTGCCAAAACTTTTTCCAAAGCATAGGCCATCAAATTTTTTCAAAAAAAAAAATAATGTTATTATTTGTTGTTGAGAATATACACAGCAAAACATACACTAATTCAACTGCTGCTACATGTACCATTTAGTGACGTTAATAACAGTCTTCAAATTGTGCAACCATTCTCACTCTCCTTTTCTGTATTATTCTCTCCCATTAACATAAACTCACTGCCCTCTAAGGTGCTTATCTAATCTTTTGAGTTGCTGTTGTCGGTTTGATCCCATATAGGTAGCTCTTAAAAGAGCACAGTGCTTAAGGCAGACTGTTTTTTCACTGGTTAAGCTACACTGTTGTTTGGTTTGATGAAGACTTCTGGGGATATTTTTGGTTTAAGGTTTAAACCTTTTCTTAGGGCAGTAGTTTCAGGAGTTCATCTAAACTTCATGGCTCCAGGAAGTCTTGATTCCATGAGAATTTGAAATTCTGTCCTACATTTTCCCGCTTTAATCAGGATTATTCTATAGAACCTTTGACCAAAATGCTTGCTAATGGTAACAGGATACAATCCAGTTCTTCTGGTCTCCTGGCAAAGAGGCAGTTGTTCATGGAAACAATTAGCCCCACATTTCATATCCTCCTCCAATTCCTGATTCTCCTTCTGTGGTACTTAAATTTGTATGTCAACTTGGCTGGGCCTGGTTGAGTGGCTGGGCAGCTGGTGGTAGTTATTCCCCATGAGGAGACTGGCAATCAACTCCATGATGGGATCTACCACAAGCAGCTGAGTAGCTGCTTTTGGGATGTGGTCTGCTTCCTGTACATAAGGAGAAGCCTTGGGGATAGTTTCTAGTCTATGGCACATTTGGATCCTGAATGTAGCCATGTCGTCATTCAGCAGCCTGCCATGCTCTGTCAACCTTGGGACTTACAATGAACTTGAATGAATGGTCTGCCGTGTGGTTTGGTAACTGTCCCATTTTATTTGTCAACCTTGGGCTTGTTGGCCTCAGCAGCCAGTAGCTGCCCGAGTGAAGAGATGCCTCTAGCTTCAGTGGGCCGGGAGCAGGAGGCAGAGCTGAAGCCCAAGGCAGAGGGGCTTTCACACAGCCCTAGAGACTGACAATTTAAACTTGGATTTAAAGACTCCAAACTATAAGAGAATAAACTCCTGTTTGTTAAGGCCATCCCATTTGTGGTATATTCTTGCCAGAGTGGCACTAGGTAACCAGAACACCTTCCTATAGGCTATCAACTTTTAAAATAACTTTTTTGATAATAATAATAATTTTTTTAAAGTACATTATAAAACCATGATAGGAACTCTGAAAAATCCAGAAAAGGAAGAGGACTACCTATAGGTTATCACTGTTACTATTTTGATTAGTCTTTTTCAAACACATATATAGATAATTGGTATCATGCTCTATATAATGTTTTGAAATCTTTTTTTTTTTTCACTTAATGAAAGATTCTGAATATTTTCCAAGTTTTTAAATAGTCTAAAACACAATTTTTAAAAAGCTACACACTATTGATTGTTTTATATTCATACACTCAAAAAACCAAAACCAAAACCAAACTCACCGCCACTGACTCATAGCGTCTCTTTCTTGAGTTTCCAAGGAAGTATCTCTACGGAAGTAGATTGCCCAGTTTTCCTTCCGAGGAGAGGCTGGTGGGTTTGAACCACCAGCCTTCTGGTTAGCAGTCAAATGCCTTAGGCACTACACCACCAGAGCTCCCTATGCATGCACTAGGGCTCATTTAATCTATAATCTTTTGGTGATAATAACAAGAAAACAAAAAACACTGCCATCAAGTAAATTACTACTCATAGCGACCCCTATTTGGTTTCAAAGTGGTAAATCTTTATGGAAGTAGATTGCCCCATCTTCCTTCCAGTGAGCTGCTGGTGGGTTTGAGCAACCAATCTTCTGGTTAGTCAAATGCCATAGGCACTGTGCCACCAGAGCTCGTTTTGATGATAATTAGGATATATCTAATGTTTCCCTGACAGTTCTTTTGCAAATAAACTTGGTATATAAATTGTGATATTTATGATTATTTTCCTAGGATAAATTCCTAGAAACTGAATTAAGTGTAAATATTTTGAAAGATTTTGATGCAGATTACCAAACTGTCCTCCCAAAGGTGGTGTCCATCTATCTTTGTGATTTGCTAATGAGATAGCCTGTACCACCAAACAGTGGCCAACTGGTCATTAATGTTTGAAATCTTCCAATTTAATGAACTAAGAAATGTTGTGTGATTGTTTTGCTTGGTGTTTCTTTATAAGTGGGAATGAATGTTCTTACTGATCATTTGCATTTTTGTGAACTGTTTATTCATGCATTTGGCCTATTTTTCTATGTTGGTCTTTGTCGTGTTGTTACTCATTTGGATCTTGCAAATATTTCTGCCAACTGAGTTTATCTTTTCCTTTTTTACAAATTTCTTCATAGTGATTTTTGAATACATTACATTTTTCATACATTACAAAAGTAATAGATACTCAATGTAAAAATTCAAACATTATAAAAATTTGGAAGTTAGATACTAACAATTTTCCAAATTCTATCCTCTCAAATTGACTGTTTTATATACTTCTAAATGTTTTTCCCTATGTATATTTTACCAATCACTTTTTTCCCAACTTGAAAGCATAGTATACATGTTTTTAATTTTATTCTTCACCTACTATGGGAGCTCTGGTAGCGTAACGCCTAAGGCATTTGACTGTTCACCAGAAGGCTGGTGGTTCAAACCCACCAGCCACTCCTTGGAAGGAAGATTGGGCAATCTACTACCGTAGAGATACCACCTTGGAAACCCAAGGAGAGGTCCCTATGAGTCAGAAATGACTCAGTGGGCGTGGGTCTTCACTTACTATATCTTGTACATATCTCAGTGTCAGTGATGTAACTTTATCTTTTTAATAATAACAAAAAAAACGAATCCCAGAGAAGTCAAGTCAATTCCAACTCATATGACCCTATAGGACAGAAAAGAACTGCCCTGTAGACTGTAAAGTTTTACAGAAGCAGACTGCCTCTTCTTTTTCTTACAGAGCAGTTGGTGGGTTTGGAACACTGATATTATGGTTAGCTGTTGAATGCTTTAACCACTGCTCCACCAAAGCTCTTTCATCATTTTTAATAGGGGTGCACAGTTTGGGAAATTGCCAATATCCATCTTTTATAATTTTATAATGTTTTGAATTTTTAATAGATCATCTATTACTTTTAATAGGTGTACAGTGTGCCATTATGGAGTCTGTACTCAAAAAACTTACTGCCATTGAGTTGGATCTGACTCATAGTTACCCCTCCTTGGGTTTCTGAGGTGGTATCACTATGGAAGTAGATTGCCCCATCTACTTTCTGGGGAGTGGCTGGTGGATTTGAACCGCCAGCCTTCTGGTTAGCCATCAAATGCCTTAGGCACTGCACCACCAGAGGTGGCATAAATGATTAAGCATGCTACTACTAGTTGATATCTTGGCAGTTTGAATCCATTCTCAGAAGACAGAGCTGGTGATCTGTTTCAGAAGGGTCACAGACTTGAATACCCTATGAAGCAGTGCTGCTATGCACACATAGGGTTCTCATGCCTGAGAATGTACTCAACAGCAACTGAGTAGTGCCATGTGTAGATTTTAACATAAAAAAGGTTTTATACTGTTATTTGGTCATATCATCCAGTCTTTTCTTTATATAGTATCTTGCTTAATTTTTATGCTTAGAAAGGAGGTTTTCAGTATTTTATAAACATTCTCTGAAGAATTATTCAAGAAATTATCTTCACTTTAGGTATGAGCTGTGCTGTGAAAGAGTGAAGACTATTGGAACATCTTATTAAACTATAAGAATAATCTTGTTTTGCAAATGAAAGAGGGAAAGATTGTTTTGATAAAATAAAATCTATTGAAATGCCTGTTTCAAATGAATTACAAGGTGTGTTACCATTTCAGCTGATCTCTATAGCTCATTTTTTCAGAAGTTTGAAATAAATAAAAAATCTTTAAAAGAGAATTTTTACTTCCTTACATGAACAAAAATTTATAATTACTCTAGGTTAGGTGCTGGGGATGCAAAGATAACAACACACACACACACACACACACACAGAGTCCTTGCTCTTAAGGAGTTTACACAGTGTGTGTGTGTGTGTGTGTGTGGACAAACATTATTCAAACAATTACACAAATTAATACATAATAACTGCACTGCATGCAATGAAGGAAGAATATAGGATGCTGTAAGAGGACAAAGAGGAATTTATCTGTGGTCTGGAACATATCAGAAAGCTAACCTCAGACAGGTCAGTTGTGCTGTGGTTGGACAGCAGGGCTGGGAGATGGTATGTTAGAGAAGGAATACAAGGGCAGGGACCCAGAAGCTGGAAGGAGCACAAGTCTTAGGCAACACAAATGTTAACTCACAAGCCTCTAGATCTCAGAGGGTAAGGACGTGGAAGAGGAAAAGGAGCATTAGAATTCAAACATTTTCATCATTTTAAAATGGTATGACTACAGGGGACAAATGTGTGGCACAAATGGTTAAGTATTGGACTACTGCTCAAAAGGTTGGCACTTCAAATCCACTAAGAGGCACTTTGGAAGAAAGGCCTGGTGATCTACTTCCAAAAGATCACAGCCATGAAATCCCTATGGAATGCACTTCTCCTCTGAAGCCTGTTGGGTAGCCAGGAGCTGGAACCGACTCAACAGCCGTGGTTTGGTTGTTTGGTTTTACAGGTAACTAGTTTGTGATCCCTGCTTTAAAGGCAATGTGAAAGTCATTAAATGATCATTAAAATCTTCAGATGACATCCTGGTGGCACAAATGTTCCTTGCCACTGTTCGGGAGAAAGACTTGGTGATCTGCCTCCGTGAAGATTCCAGCCTGGAAAATTACAGGGGCAGTTCTACTCTGTCAGGTGAGGCTGTTATGAGTTGGAATCCACTAGACCGCACCTAACAAAAACGATGAAAGTCTCTGGAATGTTCTGGAATAGAGTGCTCGAGGAATACTAGCATGTCCATGCTGGACAGAAAAGGATGCACCAGCAAATATTCCTCAGTAGGAAGAAAGAGAACCAGGACTGAATGTGTGTTACTGAAGCCCAGGAAAAGAGGCAGTGATACTCAGTGCCAAATGCTGCTAAGATCAAAGAAAACTAGGACTGAAAAATGTCCAATGGATTTCACAACATGGAGGTCAATGATCTTCACAAAATGTCTCAGATGCGCTGATATTGCAGGCTCAGTCCTGGACGTTTTCTGAGTTGCCTGTGTCTTTCGTATGACTGTGAGGGGTGTTGGCTGCTTTACACCCATGCAAGCTCCTGGAGGGGAGCTCTGGTGGCATAGCGTCTAAGGCATTTGACTGCTAACCAGAAGGCTGCAGTTCAAACTCACCAGCCACTTCTCAAAAGAAAGACTGGGCAATCTACTTCCATAGAGATATTGCCTCGGAAACCCAAGGAGGGTTCTCTATAAGTCGGGATCCACTGGCGAGCAGTGAGTTTCGTTTTTTGGTTTTTAAGCTCATGGAGATCTGGACTTTGACAACCAGCAAGGTATTATAAACAAGGGTAGGGAGAGATAAACACATTTTTTTGAGAAGGTAAGGTATTTATTACCAAACATTTTGATATAAGAGAGACACAATCAGGTTTATGTCAGAAAATAGGAAGTATGTGCAACGTCTATGTGGGATCCTCAGAAGCAAAGTTCTACAAGATTTATTATCATTGCCTTTTAAACCCACCAGCCACTCCTCCGAAGGAAGGTTGGGCAATCTTCTTCTGTAGTGATACCACCTGGAAAACCCAAGGAGGGGTCCTTATGAGTCGGATCCGACAGGACCGCAATGTGTTTGGGATTTTTTTGTTGTTGTTTTTATTCAACAAAGAGCATATTCAAAGTACAAGGATCTACCAGCTACTAAAAACTACAAAAACCCCACCAATGGTGTACATTTATTTGCAGAAGAAATGTTCTACAAAATTTTCCATGCAATGGGATGGAAAGTTTTCTAAACCAAAATTATGAGACTTTATCATCATAACTGACATTTTTTGAAATAAAAATAGAGAACATCATGGTCAGTGAGCTCAACAGAAAGATTAAAAATAAACACAGTTAATACAAATAAAATTCTCTTCAACAATGGCAAATATACACCATTACTATACAAACATAATATACAGTATATATACAGTAAAATACACTATTTGTTACCTGAATGGATCATTTTTAAGGACTCCTAAAATTACTATTTGTCAAGAACAAAATTTTATATATATAGTAACTAAATTTACAAAACACATACTTGGCATAATTAAATGTAATTAATAATTGTTAAAATATTAAAACAAAGCACTACATTTCAGTCTCTCTATATATGGAATTATTTTTAAAGCTCTAGTGAGGTATAGCTAAGCAATATACTAACTGTAGTCATTTATGAAATATAGTTAGGATCATTACAGTAAGATAAATTATACACAAATTATAATGATATATTATCTATTATATGTTTATATATCTATATATATATAATATTCACACCACATATAATTTCATCTTGGAGAAGAATATTTGCCATGGTTAATTTTTTTCTACATTAAATTTTATTTACACTGGAAACTTTAACAATATGTTAAGTGAAATGGTTCAGTAGGACTTAACTATATTCACTGTACTTTTACATATATTATTACATTTAAAAATCTGTAATTTTTAATAACAAATTTCAAAAGTATTAAAGGACAATTTCTTCTTCCTTAAACCTTAAACACTGTTAGCAGATCAACCCAAATCAAACCCAACCCATTGCTAATGACTCATAACAATCCTGTAGGACAGAGTAGAACTGGCCCATGGTGTTTCCAAGGCTGCTACATCTTTCTCAAGGGGAGAGACTGGTGACTTTGAACCATCCCACCTGTCACTTAGCAGCCAAGAGCTTAACTACTGCACCAGCAGGGTTCCTTGTTACCAGATTTTTTGTTGTTGTTATGTGGTGTCAAGTCAGACCCGACTCATAGCGACCCCTCCTTGGGTTTCTGAGGCGGTTATCACTATGGAAGTAGACTGCCCAACCTTCCTTCTGAGGAGTGGCTGGTGGGTTTGAACCGCCAGCCTTCTGGTTAGCAGTCAAGTGCCTTAAGTACCACGCTTACCAGATTTATCCTCCCAAAATTCTGCTTCCACCTTGTCAGTGCTCCATGCATAACTACTCAGTGACTTCTGTTTCCTACAGAATGAAGTCCAACTCTCTATTTTGATATTCAAAACATTCCATAATTTGACTTCAAACTTTTTCTTTATTTCCAAACCAGGTCACACTCTTCACTGACCCGGTATCAATGAAGCCCATCCCCACCCCCCATCCCCCCAGAGCTTGTGCTTTTTCTTATCTCAAATATCCTTTCTCTTCCTCAAATCCTAGGATCTGTAAAAGTTCCATTCAACTCCCACCTCCACTCTCACCCCCTATGAAATCTTCCTTGATGATTCTGGTGTCTTCCGCAGACCTGGTCTTGACACTCACTTTGGCTCTTAAATACACAATAGGGTACCTGGGTGGTGTAGATGGTTTGAGCCTAAAGTTGACGGTTTGAACCTATTGTGCCATGGAAGAAGGGCCTGGTGACCTGTTCTGTAAAGATCACAGCCAGGAAAACCCTATGGAGCAGTTCCATTCTGTAACACATGGGGTTATCATAAGTCAGCATCAACTCGACGGCAATCGGTTTTTATTATGGACTGTTACTGAACTAGTTTGTGTTTTTTAAGATTTGTCCCTTCAACCAAATGGGAAATTCCTTGAAGGTCTGTGTCACCTTTGTTGCCTAGGACAATCCTGAGAATTATACAATTTGACTGAGCATATGGTTGCTGTAAGTTGAAGTCAGCTCGATGGCACTAAGGTTTGGTTTTATATAATTATAAACATATGCTAATATCATCTCAATTGCCTATGACATATTTTACTTTCTTCTTGAATTTTTTCTTTCCATCTACAGAAATAGCATAACTGAAGGCCAAGTTTTCTGTTCCTTACGTGTTTCTCCTTATCATCTGGACTTAACTGATGTAGCTCTGTGCTCTGTTTAATGCCCGATCCTCATTGTGCAACTGGAATATATGCAGTCTGGAAGTTTCCTTCAAATCAGATGAATTCCTTTTAATTTCATCAAGTCTTATCAAGTTTCTACCTTTTGTCATGAACGTAATTTTTTGTCCTTTTAACTGAATATTTTGGATGTTCAATCATTTTCTCTAAAAATACAGCTTTTATATCTCCTTTTCATTGAGTTTGATGCTCTTTTCTTTGGCTCTTCTATCCCTAGCTCAGAGGAATGGCCATAGAAGTAGAATGGTATATGCTTTTGAAAAGGCTACCTGGGCTAGGTATAGAGAAGCAGTTATTATGGTGCTAACTTCCACTACTGCATAGGGAGTTTAGCTCTGGAGCCCCAAATTTACAAATCCAAGGCAACTGTAATCTTTGGATTCTAGCATAGTTTTCTTCTTCTATATAACAGTAGCAGGTGTGTGAGCAAACAAGTACTTCTCCCTGTGTGTGTCAATGGAGGAAGAAGAGAGAGGTTTGTTACAAGTTCTATGTTTGTATTTATCTTTTCTTTAACTTGAGACTGTCTGAGATATGAGAACACCAAGTAATCAACATTCTCATGGATTCATTACTAGTTGCTGTGGAGTCTATTCCAACTATGGTGACCTCATCTATGTCAGAGTTGAATGGTGCTCCACAGGGTTTTCAATGGCTGATTTTTTGGAAGTAGATCACCAAGCCTTTTCTCTGAGGCACCTCTGAGTGGATGCAAACCTCCAACCTTCTGGTTAGCAGCTGAGTGTGGTAATCATTTGCAGCACCCAGGGACTCCACAGATCTCATTATTTGAGGTCATTTCCGATTCTTAAGATGATGCTCATAGAGTTCTGTTTATCTGAAATACAGGACCACCTATAAGTTTTCCTCAGTAATTTTAAGCTGTAATCAGACCACATGTATTTTTATTATCAAAAAGAGTCTCTAGGTGGCACAAATGGTTAAGTGCTGGACTACTAACTGAGATGTTGGTAGTTTTTACCTACCCAAAGGTGCCTCAGAAGAAAGTCCTGGCAATCTATTTCTGAAAGATACAGCTATTGAAAACCCCGTGGAGTGCAGTTCTACACATAGGGTTGCCCTGAGTTGGAACTGAATCTTCAGCAACTGGTTTAAATATGCTAAACACAATGTTGTTTGCTTTATATATTAATTATCTAACACAGTGATCAAACTGAAGTGATTTCCATTTTATAGAGGCAAAAACTGAGGTTTAAAGATGATAAGTAACTTGAACAAGTAGTAAGTGGAAGAGCTATATTTTGAATCAGAACAGATTCTAATCTTTCTGGTGTGTTAGAGCTTAAATTCCAAAGGCCTTGTTTTGTGGAAGGCTGTGGTCTATAGTGGAAGCCCTAATTTCATTTTGAGTGTTGACATAAGTTCAGATGTCACTTGAGTTCTTTGACCTTCAACATTGTGGCCATGCATAGCCAAGTTCCAGGTCAAACCTAGAGAGGGATGGTTTGTTCTCAGGAAGACTGTGGTTGAAAGTAGATTATGCTCACCCAGAGAACTGGAGACCTGGCCTGGGGGTGTCTTTATCTAATTTAAATTAAGATTGGGGTCCTTGTACTGTTTTATAGCCACTTTGTGGCTATGATTCAGGCCACGTAGTTCAGACCACCACCTAGCTACCACCAGGTAGTCAAAGCCCAGTAACAATCCTGTAACTCTTTTTAATCTTCAGTTATGTACTTACCCCAATCATGGCCCTTTCCCTGCTTCTGTAGTCCCACCTGTGACAGTGATGAATTGCTCTGCCACCAATCATGGTTTTGTGATGATTTCGTTTTCAATCATATACAATTAGCCCCATAGCCATGACTCATGGAAGTTCACTCAGCTTTCTGTAACTGTGCTGACGGTTTCCCTCATCCTGGATGATTGCCGTTGTCCTGTCCAAGGCTTAGTAAAAATGTCTCTCTTGAACCTGTTTGAATCTGGAGTCTCTTTCCCCTGTTACACTGCTAATCTTTGTATTGTAAGTGGCTTTTATGGCCGTGAACTCTCAGAGAATGTTGCAGCATGCACTCAGGTCTTTGGCAGGTATAGGAAGGGACAGAAAAATAATAATATGTTCCAATGTGTCTGGGGAGGTTCACTGGCACTCCACCCCTGCACATACTTTTCCAGGCTTAGTTATTGGATGTTAATCTCACAATTTACATTTCAGCATACACCAAATTTGGCATTGCCCTTTTGATATGTAACAGTTAATCACTTATGTCTTGGTAGGTGGAGAGAAGAGCTGGGCAGTTTTTACCTTTGTCAAGGTTCAGGAAAAAAAAACCACGATATTAACACAGTAGTAACACTATAGATATATCTTTCACACACATACACACACATGCTTAAGAACTGGTGGTGTAGTGGTTAAGGCACTTGGCTGCTAAGCAGAAAGTCAGTGGTTCAAACCCACAAGAAGTTCTGCAGAAGAAAGATTGGGCAGTCTGCTTCCATAAAGATGTATAGCCTTGGAAATCCAATGGGGGTCATTATGAACCAGAATCTACTCCATGGAAGTGAGTCTGGTGTTTTTGTTTACTTCTCATTTAACGACTATCTCACTATCTGACATTTTGCATTTATGATAATAAATAAAAAATCTATTATCTGACTGTTTTGCACATTAATGACTTATATCTGACAGTAAAGACTGTGGAGGTGTGAGATGAGAGTAACACTGGCTGTCATGGTCAAGGTTATGCGGCAATTTGACTGGACCATGATTCTCAGTGGGTTGACAGTTACGTAATGATATAATTTGGTAGTTATGTAATGATGTGAGGAGCTGTGGTGGCGCAGTGCCTAAGGCACAGAAGGTTGGCAGTTCAAAGTCACCTGCCACTCCGAAGAAGGCAGATGGAGCAATCTATTTCCATAATGATTTACCATGTTGGAAAACCAATAGGGGTTGCTATTAGTCAGAATCGACTGGATAGCAGTGGGTTTGGTTTGGTTTGGTGGGTGATGATATAGTCATCCTCCATTTTTGCATAACAACCTAGTCTTTTGAACCTAACTATGTGGGTAGCTAAGGAGTGGGTATCATCTTATTGCAATAGGTTATATATATCACATAGCCATGGTTTGGAATAGACTCCACTGTAACCTGTTTATTGTAAATTGCAACAAGACTATTGTGGGATGAAGAACTGGATCTGGCTTTTTGTCTCTGGTTTCTGGAAACAGCCCTTGGAATTCTTGAAAAATTGAGATGCCCTTTGTTTTCTAAAATAGCCAGGCAACGCTTAAATGTGTATAAACTTGTAGGGACTATATAGGCCCTGGAGAAAGATACCATGCTTGGTAAAGTAGAGGGTCAGGGAAAAAGGGGAAGACCCTCAATGAGATGGATTGACACAGTGGATGCAACAATAAGCACAAGCATAACAAGGACTATGAGGATGGTGCAAGACCGGGCAGTGTCTCATTCTATTGTACAAAGGGTAGCTATCACTTGGAGCCAACTTGACAGCACCTAACAATACAAGCCCCATCCTGGCAACAAACCTCAGGAAGGGATGGGGTATGATGCAGTCAGTCATGCATATTCATTGAGTCATGCATATGCATTAGGACTCCACAACCAGGAGACCCTGGCTCTGGGACTTTGGGCTTCCTGGAGGGGTGGTTACATTCATACACAGGAGTGCCTGGTATGCCCTGGGGGAAGCTTCCTGCTATACCTCTCCCAGACCTTGCCACATTCGTCTCTTCACTTGCATTCTTCCTTTCTGGTTATAATCTGTGTCAGATTACTCAATAAGCAATGTAAACTCTGGTTTACTTGTGTTTACTTATGTGGTAGTTATGTTTGTTTGTCAACTTGGCTGGGCCTGTATGAGTGGCTGGGCAGCTGGTGGTAGTTATTCCCCATGATGAGACTGGCAATCAACTCCATGGTGGAATCTACTGGAGCAGCTGAGCAGCTGCCTTTGGGATGTGGTCTACTTCTAGTATATAAGGAGAAGCCTTTGGAAATGGTCTCTAGCATATGGCACACTTGGACCCTGCATGTAGCCATGTTGTTGTTCAGCAGCCTGCCATGCTCTGCCAACCTTGGGACTTACAATGAACTTGAGTTAATGGCTTGCCGTGTGGTTTGGTAACATTGGGACTGTGCCTTTTTACTTGTCATCCTTAGGGCTTCTCAGCCTCAGCAGCCAGCAGCTGTCTGAGTGAAAAAATGCCTCTAGCTCCAGTGGGCCGGGAGCAGGAGACAGAGCTGGACCCCAAGGTTGTGGGGCTTTCACCCAGCCCTAAAGCCTGGCACTTTGAACTTGGACTTAAAGCCTCCAAATTGTAAGAATAAACTCCTGTTTGTTAAAGCCATCCCATTTGTAGTAGTGTATTTTTGTCAGAGCGGCTCTAGGTAACCAGAACAATTTATTAATTTGTAGTGAATAATTCCACACATCTTCACCACATGAAAGATTCTGCTTCTACGTATGGTTGGCATCTGTCTCTCCCTGGTTGGCATCTGTCTCTCCCTCAATTCCATAGCACCTTCGTACCAAATCAAAGCTTCTTTTCAAATTTATACCCGACAGAGACTGAGTACCTCGTAAGCACAGTAAGCACAGACTTACTTGTGCTTATTTACTAATCTGAAGTGAACAGTTTTCCTATGACATACCATGCTCATTGGTTAATCCCTTCCTGGTTATAATAAATGGGTAACTGTCGGTATAGATATTGGTCTTCCTGAATTTTGTGAGCTGTTACAGAAAATTAACGAACCCATAGGGGCAATGAGACTCTGACTTAGTTCCAAGTGGCTAATTAAGAACCAGGCTGCATGAGCAGTCCTTGTAGTTTGCAACCTAACCCCAGGGGATTAAGAGAGAGGGGGGTAGACTGGTTTGAAGTCTGGGAAGTTGTGCAGACTCCTGAGTCTAAGGCTGGTACCTGATGATCTGGTGCCAGGTGGCTAGGGATGTTCTGAACTGGTTAGGGTAGACAGGGATCAAGTCTAACCTAGTTCTGGGTTGTTAAGTTCAGAGAGAACTGCCACAGAAGCGACCGGTGACAAGGATGATAGAGATGTGGGAAAGTGAAGCCTGGGCCCATTTCCAGATGGGAATTGGATTTATGCTCATCTGTAACATGCAGCTAATGATAAAGGTGGAGTTTGCCCACATTGCCCCTTACTTAGTGCGCTTTGCACAGGCAGCACAAAAAAAAAAGAAAAAAAAAATATATATATGTATGTATATGTATACATACACACACACACACACATATCTGTATTTATATATGTTGTTGTTAGGTCTGTTGAGTCACCTCCATGCACAATAGAACGACCCTATGCACAATAGAACGAAACACTGCCTGGTCCTGTGTCAGCCTCACACTGCTTTATATATAAAGAATATATGTTGTTGTTGTTGTTATGTGCTGTCAAGTCAGACCTGACTCACAGCAACCCCTCCTTGGGTTTCCAAGGCGGTATCACTATGGAAATAGATTGCCCAAGCTTCCTTCTGAGGAGTGCATTTGAACTGTCAGCCTTCTGGTTAGCACTCAAGTGCCTTACGCACTATGCTACCAGAGCTCCTAAAGAATATATATATATATATTCTTTATATATTCTTGTTTCGTATAACAGCTTCAGCTGGTTAGATTACCCATTAAAAGAATGGTTGGTCAATGGAAGGAAATTCCAGTGTGACAAGAATTTTGACAATCCCTCACTGTTCTCTCTCACAGATCTAGTTACATTGTGCTCTTCCAGGAAGGATGGATGTAGTTATGTATGTAAATTTTAATCTGGTAGTTAGTCTCATTTTCTAGTCACTGTACATATGTGGGCTCCCTGGTTGCTGTTTTGTTTATTAGGACCATAGGAGGAAAGAGGTTCCTTCCTTGTTTTTCTAGGCTTAAGAGGGTTTAATAAACTACATTCTTCTTTACTTTGTAGTGAATTTAACATTCAAAGGATTCCTATGTAGATTACATTTAATTAAAAAAACAAACAAACAAAAATCCCACTGCTGTGGAGTGGATTCAGACTCACAGCAACCCCCAATGGGTTTCCAAGACAGTAAATCTTTACAGAAGTAGATTGCCCAGTCTTGCTTCTGCAGAGTGGCTGGTGGGTTTGAACCACCAACCTTTTGGTTAGCAGTCAGATGCGTTAGGCCGTGTGCTACCAGTAGTTTATTCATTAGTATCTACCACCAACCAGATCTAATCATAAAAATAGATATTATATAATTATATCAAGGATAATTTGTGGTTTATGAATTGATAGCCTAGCTTTCATTTTATGTAATTTTAATATTATGGTATTTAAGCATTTCTATAAATCAGTTTTGTTTTTAATTTTTATTGTGATTTGGATGACAGTTTGCAGAGTGAATCCATTTTCCATACAGCAATTCATTTCCTTATCTCTAGGATAAACCAAAACCCAAACCAACTGCCATCAAGTGGATTTCTACTTATAGTGACACTATAGGACAGAGCAGAACTGCTCCATAGGGTTTCTAAGGCAGTAAATCTTTACAGAAGCAGACATCCCTCCATCACTCACCTGCCCAGCAGATAGTGACTCAAACCACGAACCTTCTGGTTAGAAGCCAATGAGTTAAACACTAAGCCACCAGAGCTCCCTCTGTAGGATGTGGATCAATTCTGTCCCACTGGGTTCTTATGAAGACTTAAGTGGCATATATCATGGGAAGAGCTCTACAAATACAAAGTTAGGCTTATTAACTTTTTGCAGCAATCGGTATGTCCATTGGTTAGTGTATGCACAGGGAGAAAGCACAGGTGGTCACAGGTCATGGGAAGGAAGAGGTTAACTATGGGGAGGAAGTGGGAAGAGAGCTGTTGCATTGTGGGAAATTGTAGTCAGTGTCATGAGACAAAGTGTATGTGAAGTGCTGTATGGAAAATGAATTTGCTCTGTAAACTTTCACCCAAATCACAAAATTTTAAGAAAAGAAAAAAGAGATATGCCCACTGGAACTGGGGCGTCTCAGTCAAAGGGGTTGTGGAGGGGCTTTTTACGGGGTTTGGGCTAAGCATTATCAGTCAAGTAGTAACTATGGGCTAAGCATTACCAGTCTTTTGTAAAGATTTACTGCTTTAGAAACCCTATGGGGCAATTCTACTCTGTCCTATAGTATCACTATAAGTCGAAATCCACTTGATGGCAGTTGGTTTGGGTTTCTCTTCCAAAGCTGATTTCCCGGACAGGTGGTGAACTCTCAACCCCAAGGAAGGAGCTCTGGTAGCATAGTGCCTAAGGCACTTGACTGCGAACCAGAAGGCTGGCGGTTCAAACCCACCAGCCACTCCTCGAAAGTAAGGTTGGGCAATCCTACTTCTGTAGTGATACTGCCTCGGAAACCAAGGAGGGGTCCCTATGAGTAGGGCTGACTCGACGGCACATAACAACAACAACTCTTCTCCAAGATTGTTCGTTTCAGAGAGGAGCTACTACTTTAACAATCATCTTTGTAACCTTCCACAACAGCTGATAGATCGGTGCGTAATTCATTTCGTATTGGACGAGGTTTCTATACAGGTGGCTCGCCCCCAGACCAACTAACAGTTGGCGGTGGGGAAGTCAACTTTAAAGTTCTTCCTCCCAATGGAAAAAGGAGTTAGCCTACTGGTCTTTTTCTAAAATAAATTTTAAATTGAACTGGGTCACTAGTCTCCAGACCATAGCCTTTAAGAAATAAGTGCAAGGCTATATGCATCAACAAACCCACTGCTGTTGAGTGAATTCCGACTCATAGTGACCCTTGTGGCAGGGTAGAACTGCCCCATAGGATTTCCAAGCTTGTAAATCCTTACAGAAGCAGACTTGTGGTAAAGTTCTCCCACAAGCAGCTGGTGGGTTCCAACCGCTAAACCCTTGGTTATGAGCTGACGGCGTTAACCACTACACCAAAGCTCCGGGATGCAACTATAGTTAGCCTTATTTCGTTCACGCTTTCACCCGGCCCTTGGCTCAACTACAGCTGACCCTGTAGGGGTGCGGCGCGACGAGCCCATCCTCACTTCCTGGCCAGGCGAGGTGGGCCGACTGAATCCTCCGTCCCCAAGCCGCTGTGGCCAGGCTTCTGGTCCTGAGAGATGCAGATGAAGTGGTGTGAAGGGTTGGGCTTTTTTTTTTGTTCCTAAAAATTAAACGAACAAAAAAAAAAGTACAACAATCCAAACCCAACTATGTTACTGCGCGTCGTTTAAACTCTAGGAGACGTTTTTCCCGTGTGCCTTCGCGGGGGACGCGCCGTCTCCGGTCGCCGGCGCTCCCTCTTCTAAGCCGAGCCCACTGTTCTCGAGACCTCCACCTTCCCGGAGGCCCACTGACAGCACCACCTGCGCGACCTCAGCTCCCCTTCGCTGGCGCGCGCAGGCCCTCTGGAAGCGGGAAGCGAGAGCCTGGGTCCGCCCACCTCCCGCGGGTGGGAGGGGCGAGGCGGCTCCGGCAGCGGCCGTTGTTGTAGGCACCGGAAGGACTCCCCCCTCACCTCACCCACCCCTTCCCAAGAGGGAGACGAGACTGGGGAGGCGGAACAAAGGCCAAGCCTGGCTGGAGAGGCGGAGACCTGAGGTGCCAGAGGAGGAGGGCGGGAGCGAAGGGAGGACAACAGGTTAGGGCCGGCAAAGGGCCGAGAGTCCATTTTGTGGCCGTGCTGGGCGGTCGCCTGGCCGGTCCCAGCAGCTCCAGACGGGGCCCCTCCAGCGTAGCCGGAGGTCTGAGATAAGTACTCTCCGGGGAGGCTCGGCAGTTGCGGGGAGGGGGTCCTCGAGCCTGCTGCGAGGGTGGGGAATTGCCCCGACCGGGCAGTAACCTGCGTGGGCTGGAAGCTGGCGGAAAGCGGGGTGTGAGATGTGGTTCCAGCATCTCAGCGGAAACCAGCGGGCGCGGTGACTGGGCGTGGGGCAGCGGCGTGGGGCGGGCGTCGGCGGGCTGGCGCTGTGTGCCCGCGCTCCAGGAGACCTGTTCCACTGCTGGCGCCTCGATATCTCCTGGAAAAGAAACGGCGAACGTGAGCCGGCAGGCCGAATACGCGCTTACGGTCGCGTACTGAGTCCGAGGAATCCTGCCAGCGCTGGTAGAGGACGCCTTGAAAGGAGACTCCTAGGTACAAAGAGCACCAGCCTCTTCCACGGCTTTATTTGTAGGGAGATTGAAAAAAATTGGGACTCGAGACTGCGAATCCCGTATAAATAATGCATAATACCCTCTTCTTTCTGCTTTCTTTGTAGTAGCCTTCAATTTGAGTGTCAGTTACAACGTGAAAAAATCTGGTCGCCTTGGCCTGGAAATAGTAACCAAGCCGAATACACCTGCTTAAAGGGAAAAGAGGTAAACTACAATACTTTTTCCTGTGTCCTCACATTTTTAAAACAAAGCATCCATTTTCTTTAGGCCCAGAGCCTCCACTATTGAACTATTTCTCAACGGTATATTCCCACCCATTTCTCTTGTGGGTGGCCTTTGTTCGTTTTATATTTTGTCAGAACTCAAAAATAGGATCCATATTTGGAAATTCTTTCTAATTTATTTTTCAGAAATTGTTTATATAGTAATTAGTTGACACGGTAAAAGTCCTGATGGCAGACATTTAGGATTTGGCCTGCTATTGAAAGATTACCAGTTCAAACCTACCCAGTGGCTCCTAGGGAGAAAAGACCTGATGATCTCCTCCCATAAAGATACCAAAACCAAACCAAACGCCTGCCATGGAATCAGATCCGACTCATAGCGACCCCTTCTTAGGTTTCTGAGGCAGTATCTCTACGGAAGTAGACTGCCCACCCTTCCTTCTGAGCAGTGGCTGGTGGGTTTGAACTGCCAGCCTTCTGGTTAGCAGTCAAATGCCTTAGGTACTATACCATCATAAAGTTTACAGCCTGGAAAAACCCTGGGCAGTTCTGCTCTGTCACATGGAGTAGCAGCTGTGTGTGGAAATACACATTTGACATGTGCTATATCCAAAAATGATTTATATTTAGCTTCAAGGGAAAAGAATCTTCAGCACTATTTCTTTTTTTTCCTTCTCCTGAGCCTGGTAAATTGTCAGGCTACTAGGTCTTGTAGAAAGGAGCTTGACTCTAGAGGCCTTTATATAATAGACATTTTAAAGCAGAACTTCATTTACATACACTAGTAGAACTTGATGGAGCTGTTGATTAACTGGTTATATATAGCTTTCTTGCACAATGAGTAGATAAATTTCTTCAAATTCCCTTTTTTCTTTCCCTAAAAATACTGTATTTCCATACCAGCTGACTTATTAAAAAGGAGTTCTAGGCAGTGGTTAAGGCATTTGGTTGCTAACTAAAAGGTAAGCAGTTTGAACCCATGGGACAAAGAAGAGGCAGTCTGCTTCTGTAAAGATTTACAGCCTTGGAGACCCTGTGGCATAGTTCCACTCTGTCCCATAGCATCATTATGAGTCAGAATCAACTCAGTGGCAATGAACTTGCTTTTGGTTTTTGACTTACTTAACCTCTCTGGTAGTACTTTAATAACACTGGTTCCTTTCGTTCTATACCAAGTGCTACTTCTGCTAGAGCTCTTTTGTTCAGATAGGCCCATCTTTGTGGAAGTGCTTTGTATATATGCTATCCTATGTAATAGTTGCTTGCTTTTCTTTCCTTTGAAATCACTGTTCAATGTCCAACTCTATGAGGACCTTTTATTGATTAATACACTTATGCTGTAATGTTTTTAAATGTGTATTTATAGTTCACAGTAATTATACACATATATAATTAAATAACTTCACATTTATATAATTTAACAGCTTACTAAATTGTCACATATGACTCAGTAATCTCAATACCACTATGAAGTTAGCAGTACAAAAATCCTCATTTAATGAAAGATAAAACTGATACTAAAACGTAAGTCTTCAGAGGCAGATTCAATGCTCTTTACATTCAATGGAGAGCCTATTATAACCCAATTTGTACAAAATCAGAATTTTAGAAGGAATTTTAGAGAGCCCATGATTCAGCTTTTGATTTTACAAAGGAGGATACTGAATTCTTGACCTACTTTCCAGACAGTGCTAAGGTCTAAGAATTGGGAAGTCTAGGTTCTGTGCCCAGCTTGCTATATAATTGAGGAGTCTTCATCTTTTTTGGGCCTTAGTTTTTTCATTTATAAAGTTAGGTGTTTAGCTAGATGTTTTTAAGTCTGGTACTTCCGTTTTATTTGTGCCCTGTAACTTTTATTACCATATACCCCAGTGTATGTTTTGATTATACACATACCAGTGCTAACTGTCTCAAACTTTCATGTTTCAAACTTGAGCAGGAATGGTAATAGATGTGATTTGTTACTCGTTTTTACTAAGCTCTATAAAAATCTGGTTCTGTTCTAATGTCATGGAGAGTTGAGATACTCATACATCATAGGTTAGACATACCATTTCTAGAGAGAAATCTGGCAGTCTTTTCAAGAGCCTTAAAGCTGTTTTCTACCCTTTGACCTCCTTGATTATTTCCTAAGACAAGAATGTCTTAGGAAATAATCAGAGCTGTGGATCAAGAGTTATATAAGGCATTCATTTAAGTGTTATAATATCAAACAAACAAATGTTCACTAAGAAAGAACATATCCTCCATAAGATGGACTATCACCTTTTTGCATTCCAGTAAGTGAAAAAAATTGGGTACAAAATTGAATACACCATGTTCCCAATTTTGATAGAAATAAATGCATGCACATACACATCCAGAAAAGACAGTGGAGGAAATATATCAAAATGATGAGTACAAATTTCTTTTACAATTTCAGGAAAAAATTTTTAAAAGCTAATTGAACAGTAATATCTCCAACTTAATTTGGTTTGAGTTTCTGTGTTTTTTTAGTAAGGTACTTTCATATGTTATACCTTTGTATATGCTCTACATTTCTGCGTTTAGGCATTGCCTTTTGGCTTCTGTTGTTGTTGTTAGGTGCCGTCGAGTCGGACTCGACTCATAGTGACCCCTTCTTGGGTTTCTGAGGCAGTATCACTACGGAAGTAGATTGCCCAACCTTCCTTCCGAGGAGTGGCTGGTGGGTTTGAACCGCCAGCCTTCTGATCTAGCATTCAAGTGCCTTAGGCACTATGCCACCAGAGCTGCTTTTTGGCTTCTATTTCATCTTTTTAACTATCATCAGATCATTAGATCATCCATTTCTGTTGTTCATGAAAGACAATGCTATTGCCATTACCTTGGCCTGACATACTTAAGATATTAGACTGCTACTAGAAGAATAGAGTGCTATGCCTACCTCTCAGAACAGCTAACCAAATACAGGTGGGTATCCTTTGACATACAGAGGAAGTACATTCCATTCAAGCCTCTTATAAAACAAATTTGTATAACATGAATTTTATTTTTAATTAATTTCTGTTTAGATCTAGGTACATTTGTAAGGAAAAGCTGAGTACATTAGTAATTTACTATCTTTCTTTGTGGCATAAGCACCATGTATACCCAACTTGACAGTAGCCTCATGCTCCATTTAAAACTGAGTTCTTTCTTAGTGAACATTTGTTTGTTTGATATTATAACACTTAAATGAATGCCTTATATAACTCAAATTTGCAGTGTTGAATAACAGCTATGCAATCTGAACACAGCAGTGGCATATAATATAGCCAGCCTGAAATTGTTTTACGTCAAGCATAATTAACTTTTGACTTGATAAATACTTACTTTTAGAATAAGAAGTGTTATGTACTGGGTAAAGTTGTGTTGTTCTGTTGTACAATCACAGACTCATGGTCACCATGAGACAGAGTAGACTCAATGGCAACTGACAACAACAAAATTTTATACTGAGCAAAAGGAATTTTGCTGATAACAATTACTTTTTCAGTAGTTATCTCAGAAGTAAATTCTTAGTTGATAGGTACATCTCAGATACTACTAAATGTCCACTTTCACTTACTTTACATAGTATTAGCTACTATATAAATAATGTTACTTGTCTAGATAAACCTAGCTAGCTATCTACTGAACGCCTGACTTTTTGACTACATTCTGAAAACCAGATTTAAGTTCACATACAAAATTAGGTGATGGAAACTTTTAATAGATACTAAGCTTTTGGGGATACTTATTTAATAGATTTGCCACGTTTACAGTTATAAAAGAAAGCAGTTTGTTTTAGAGATAAAATTACCACCTTCATTTAAACCCATATTTACATTTATTTGGAAGCAAAGAAACTAGGAATTCTTGATTCATAAAAGTTGCTAATTCCAACTTAATCAACTTAATTCCGACTCTTAACAGGTGGTAACAGGTAAATGTGGTCTGGTTGGTACTGACTAGGGGCATGCAAAATGTTTAAATAGCTGTCTTATAGGCTATAATTTAGTTAGGTGAATGTTTCTCTCAAATTCAGACATGCATTTTATTCAAATTATTGTCATCTGGGTGAGGGAGAATGGGATGAATACCTTTTGGGGTTTGCATAAATTTCTCAATAGTACTTAAGTAGGAGAGGGATATCTTACCTAGCTGGTTTCCTTAAGTCCTTTTGCTTTAAGGCTGTGTAGTTACAGGAATTATAGTATCTTGAGTGATTATCAAATGATGCCAGAAATGGAAAAAACATAAGGTGAAGAGGAAGATGGTGGAATAAGGAAAGAACGGGAGGAAATCAAAAGATTATTCTCAGTGAAACAACATGGGGAAGACAAGGTATAAGAAGAGTAAAAGAAGGAAAGATTCAAGGCTGAATAATGGTACAGAGAAGAGAATAAAGGAGACAAATCACTTTTTCCCAAGTGGTCTGAACTAATAAGATAATATAGTGAGTTTTGGGGAGCTCTGGTAGCATAGTGGCTAAGGCACTTGACTGCTAACCAGAAGGCTGGCGGTTCAAATCCACCAGCCACTCCTTGGAAGGAAGATGGGGCAATCTACTTCCGTAACGATACTGCCTCAGAAACCCAAGGAGGGGTCACTATGAGTCGGGTCTGCCTCGACGGCACATAACAAGAAGTGGGTTTATATTTTTATGGCTGTATCACCTTAGTTCAACAAAGCTTTATGAACTTGGAGAAAATGGACCTTCTTGTCCTAGCTTTAGTTTTGCCCTGCCTGTCAGGAAACTTATTTTTTTGGGAAATAGTACTAATTCTAGGATAATGCTAGAAAATATATTACTTACTGTGGATATTGTGTTTGAAAAAAATGATACAACAATTACATAAGCTATTTTAAATGCTATATATGATGTGTATGATGTAAACAAAAACTTTGTAAATAATTTTCATATACCTTTCATAACAGTTGTACAAATGAGAAAAACTGTAATAAGTATAAGTGATTTGTCAGAAGTTACAGACTGAGATCCAGATAAGTATGTCAGTCTCCTCACAGGCCTGGATCCAGAGAGACTTCTAGTACTACAATTATTTTATAAAAGCTGAAACTGCAATAGCAGTTTATTTTCTTCTGAAGATTATAGATTAGTGACTCTCAACTTAGTAGAGCTTAGTATCATTTCCTTTGTTCCTGTCAAGTGACAGTTAGTTACAGTATTTACTATCTACCACTGCCATTGAGCAGATTCTGATTCATAGCAACCCTATAGGACAGAGTGGAACTGTGCCATAGGATTTCCAGGTTTTAAATCTTTATGGAAGCAGACTGCCACATCTTTCTCCTGCAGAGCAACTGGTGGGTTTGAACCACTGACCTTTTGGTTAGCAGCCCAGCGAATTCAAAGATGCCTCAAAGCAAGATGGAAATTTGTTCTAAATATCAGTACAATTTGACTCATTAAGATACAAAGTATAATATATTGGCTTTTCCTTTGTTCCATAATGTGATTTGGGAGGGGAGTGGAGATGGATAACATTTTGAACAATTGTATATTGCTAATAGCCAATGTAATTTTTTTTCCCCCCAATTGTGATTTGGGTAAAAGTTTACAGAACAAATTTATTTTCTGTACAACAGTTCATACATGACATTGATTTCAATCCCCTTAAGGTAATAACTCTCATCCCTCTTCTTCCCTTTGGTTACCCTTTCCGTGTGTTGTTCTTTCCTATGCATTCCTGCCCTCTGAGCTATCTCCTTGTGCAAAAACTGCCCTTCTGATCTCCTCTGGTTGACTGCTCTAAGGACTGTACCTGTATGGTATAAATGTTCACCTTATATGCCTGTCCACTGTTTGGCTAGAGTGACTTCAATTCCAGGCATGAAGGGTCCTTTTTATACTTTTGAGTTTTGTTCCACATATTTCTATCTAGGATCTCCTATTTTGATTCCTTTTTGAGTGGTTGACACTGGTAGCTGAGTACCATCTAGTTCTGGTCTCAGGGTCATGTAGGCTGAGGTCACATTGTTTCCATGCATCTTTAGTTTTCTTCATTCTTTGCTCTGGATGAGGAGAGGCCCAGTGGTTGCACCTAGATGACCACTTGCAAGCTTTTAAGACCTGTCACTCTTCACTAAAGTAGGGTATAGAACAGTGTTTTTGTGTAGTATGTTATGCCAGTTGAGCTTGATGTCTCCTGTGACCATAGTCTCAAGCTCATGGGCCTAACAACTCCCTCCCTCAGGTTCATTGGTTATGCCTAAGAAGTAATTTTGCCCCGTTAGCTCTATTTTATATATATATATATATATATATATATATATACACATTCTTAGATTTGTAACTTGGGTAAA
>NW_006921721.1:421260-468489 GCF_000298275.1 Orycteropus afer afer
GCCCCATCTTCCTTCCGAGGAGTGGCTGGTGGGTTTAAACTGCTAGCCTTCTGGTTAGCAGTCAAGTGCCTTAGGCACTATGCTACCAGAGCTCCCTTTCCTTTTGCCTAGACATACCTGATTGTTCAGCCTGACTACCTGTGGATGAATGTTTGTAATTAGTGATAATGCAGTACTGTGTATGTAACGGTGTTCATCCTTATGTACCCCCCTGTGTCTTCCTCTTCCTTAGTGTTAGTGTGTTGGTTACTCACAATAGCCAATGGAATTAACAGTCAGTTAAAAGGAAAGTTTCTTTTTGTAAAAGCCTTATAAGGAGAAAATTAACTTCTGTTTAAGTGACTGAATTGAGTACCTTTTACAATGTAATCATTGGTTGACCATTTAAAAACAAAGGAATTGTAGGAAGAAGAAGCCTCATACATACTATATAGTTTTTATTTGTATTTTACATGGCTCTTTAACTTTGTAATTATTGGCTTTTCCAACGTTAGTATTCCAGTGTTTTATATTTTTCATGTGCAGAAACTTGTTGCTGTATATACTCAATTCAAGACAGGATTGATAAAGCACTTTTTGTTGTCTTCCTTGAGTGTAGTTATCTTAACAGTTTGTTTAAAAATAAATCTTGTGGTAGTTAAACAATTAGGTATTTATCAAAACTCACAATTGTACCTCAAAAAGTGAATTTTATTGTATTTAAAAATACAGTTATAAAAAAAATGATTCACTTTTACCAGACAGATGGTAGATAACCAAGTATATATTCAGCTACTTTCAATTGTTGGTATAAAACAGGAAATTTTTAGTAGGTGGGAAAGTAGCTTTCTGTGCTTTGAAATTTATAATTTTTCAGTGTTAAAAAATAGCATTTCAAGATCTCACTTATATGAAATATCTATAATAGACAAATGCATAGAGACCAAAGTTTTTTTTAGTGGTAACCAGAATTTGGGGGAGGGAATTAGAGTCATGCTGAAAGGGTACTGAGTTTCCGTTTACAGTAATGCAAAACTTTTAGAAATGGATTGTGGTGATGGTAGTACAATATGATGAGGGTAATTAATGTAGTGAATTCTATACTTAAGAATGACTGAAAGTGTAAACTTTTTGTAATATTTTACCACAGTAAAATTTTAAAAAATTCAACAGAAGAAATGAATATTGGAAAACTCATTTGCCTTTTATATAGTTGACAACTGGTTATGTTGCAATATTATGAAGATTGAACAATAGTTTGATTTACATAAAACTTTTTTACTGGGAGAAAATTAGTGAAAAATAGAAGTAAAGGGATGTACGCTCTATTGATTTCTTCTGGAGCTAAGTTTGAGTATAAAGAGGCATAAAACTAAAAGAAGAAAATAGTGTTTAGCTTTTAAGATGAATGTAAAGTAAGTATCTTTAAATTAAAAACCAAAACTTGTAATTTTTTTCTTGTATTGCATTTTTTAAAAAGGGAGCGTTTTCAAATAGTATTTTTCTCCTGGTTCATTTTAAGTTAAAAGTTGTAACTTGATTATGGCTTTGGGATGGCTCTTTATTCAAAATTTCTCTGTGTGGCATTTTCCTTGTATATAGCAAAATATCTTCACTTTAGATGATATTTGATTGCCTTAAAATTCTTGGCCCTTTTTGGAATATCCCATTTTCAAAGTTTCTCTTTGCCTTGAGTGCCTTTTTCTTCCTCTCGTCTTGGTGGCTTTTATTTTTCCTATTATTTGTTTAGGAGCTTTGGTAGCATCGTGCCTAAGGCACTTGGCTGCTAACCAGAAGGCTGGCGGTTCAAACCCACCAGCCACTCCTTGGAAGGAAGGTTGGACAATCTACTTCCGTAGTGATATAGCCTCAGAAACGCAAGAAGGGGTCACTATTATGAGTTGGGTCCGACTTGAGGGCACATAACAACAACCACATTATTTACTATGCCTGGGTAGGATTTTCTGGAAATACTAGCTGTACAAAAATCAATTAGGTTTATTTTATTGAGTGTTGCTCCCTACTCTCTTGTATCTACTCTAAAATCTATCATTTGTGACAGCAGTGGAGGTGATAAAGTATGTAAACAGGACTAGGTCTGGAGAACCATCAGAAGTTTACCTTCTGTGTTCCAAAGAGTCAGAATATTTTTACAGCTGTTTGATAACCTCTAGAGAACATGATGCTTATTTTAGCCATTCTCTTCCCAATGCATTTTTGAAGGTTACGTAATTTCTTATGTCACAAAGATTTTTCAGAAATTATCACCAAATCAAACACATTTTTTTATACATGTATGGCAATAAATTTGAGGCAAAATGATCTTTGCTTTAATTATATGAATACTTAATATAAAACCATAAACTTACTGCCTTTAATTAGTTCAGTTTATCTTTTAAATATTTTTGTCTTCTAGATTTTAACTGTCACTATTGAAATTACTGTCAAAAAAGTATTTGCTTATTTTTGAGTGAAAGATGGCCTACTAGATTCTATTTTATTTATTTTAGTGGTAAGGTGGTAACTAACCAGTTGTTGTCATGTCAATTCCAACTTGTGGTGTGTCACAGTAGAACTCATAGTGTCTTTTTCTATTATATTAACTTTTTTGTTGTTTAAAATATACATAATAAAATATATACTAATTCAACAGTTTCTACATGTACAATTCAGTGACATTGAGTATATTTCTTTGAGTTATAGAACCATTTTTACTCTCCTGAATTGTTCCTTTCCTATTAACATAAGCTCACTGGACCCTAAGGTTCCTATGTGATCTTCTGAATTGCTGTTGTCAGTTTGCTCTCATATAGATAGTTCTTAAAAGAACATAATGGTCAAGACAGTTTTTTTTTTTTTTTTTTTAGTTAAGGGTAAACAAATGGTTGGTTTTAAGAGATTTCAGGAGATATTTTTAGATTAAGGTTTAAAGATTATCTCAGGGCAATGGTTTTCGAGTGTTCATCTAATCTCCATGGCTTCAGAAAGTCTGGAGTCAATGAGAATTTTAAATTCTGTTCTACACTTTCCCCTTTTGAACAGGATTTTACTGTAGATCAGATGTTCAGTAATGGTAGCCAGGCACCATCCAGTTCTTCTGGTCTCTTAGGAAAGGAGGCAATGATATAATAATATAGTAGTGCCATACACTCTGTTTTCTCCTATTCCTAATGTTTCTTCTAACTGTAGCTTCAAGATAATAGAGACCAATTATGCCTTGAATGGCCACCTGTAAGTTTTGAAGGCTTCAGGCACTACAGTGTTCTAGAAGGTAGAACAGACATACTAAACATTAGGCCAGTTAACTGGAATTAATTTCCAATGAAATCATCCCTAAACCTTGGAACCAAATCCCATGAAGTGTTTGGTTGTACATAATGCATCCTCAACAGCTACTTTGTTGTTGTTGTAAATATCACACAGCTTTTGTCAATTCAACTTTTTACAGGGATGCAGCTTATTGACAGCACTTAAAATAGTTGGCTGTGCAACTCTAAATCAGTGTACTATATCCATGACTGTAAACTGAAACTCAGTCTATCATAAGCAGTAACACCCTCCTCTCACCCTTGGTAACCACTAATCAACTTTGGTATCTATAGATTTTCTTGTTTTTGTCTTTTTTGGTTCTTTTCTTCTTGTATCAGTGAAGTCATACGTAGTATTTATCCTTTTGTGATTGATTTATTCATTCAGCATAATGTTCTGGTGGTGTAGTGCCTAAGGCATTTGTTTGACTGCTAACCAGAAGGCTGGTGGTTCAAACTCACCAGCCACTCCTCGGAAGGAAGTTTGGACAGTCTACTTCTGTGCTGATACTGCCTCGGAAACCCAAGGAGGGGTCGCTATGAGTCGGATCCTACTCAAGGGCAGTGGGTTTGGTTTGGGTTTTAACCATACTGTATCATGTAATAAGACTTTATTTCTCCTCCTGGCTGAGTAGTATTCCATTGTATGTATGTACCACATTTTGTTTATCCATTCATCTGTTGTTGGGCATTTAGGTTGTTTTCTACCTTTTGGCTATTGTGAATAATGCTGCAGTGAACACTGATACACTGTTTTGAGTCTCCACTTTAAAGTCTTTTGGGTATATACTTAGGAGTGGAATAGTTCATGTTTTGGAGGTAGATGACTGGACCTTTCTTCTGAGGTGCTTCTTGGTAGACTTGAATCTTCAACCTTTCAGTTGAGTGCTTAACTGTTTGTGCCATCTAGGGTCAGATATGTATCCCTAGGTAAACTGAATAAAGAAGTATCTAGCACTATTTAGTTTTAAAACTTTAGGGATGAATGCTGTGCCTTTTTTTTTTTTTTTTAATTGTGATTTGAGTGAAACTTTACAGAGCAAATCCATCTTCCATACAGTTAATATACACTTTGTCTCATAACATTGACTGCAATTTTCCACAATGCAACAGCTTTCTTCCCACTTCTTCCCCATAGTTACCTCTTCCCTGTGTCCTTCCCTTCCATGCACTCCTGCCCCAAGCTGTCTCCCTGTGCATACACAGCCTTTCTATTCTCCCATGGTTGATCTCTCCAAGGAGTGTATCTACCTAATGTAAATGTTCAGCTTATATGCTTGTCTTGTTTGGCTGGAAGCCACAGGAGTGGGTTCAATTTCAGACCTGAAGGGCAGCTAGGGGCCATAGTTTCAGGGGTTCCACAAGGCTCAGTGCTGTGCATTTTAAAGTAAATTTGCATTCAGAGATGGTATTTTCTAGATCCAGGGTGTCAGGACCCCTTTATACTTAAGAATTGAGTATCCCAAGAGCTTTTCTTTATGTGGGTTCTACCTGTAGATACTTCATTATTAATCTGCTTCTGCATTCATCTCATTGCAATAAAGTATCATGGTTGAAATATACAGTGAAACCTGTGAGAGCTGGAACTCAACAGGACTGCTTTGTTTTCTGGGTCTTAAAAGTTTTCTGCCTTTGATGGTGTAGTCTTTTTACCATTTTTCTATCATTTGTTTTAATGGAAAATATATTTGAGTTTTCCTTTGATAGTTTCCTCCTTACATAGGTTGATAAAGAAAATCTGTCTTCACACAAATATGTAGTTGGGGAAGGGAGGAATAGTTTGCTAGCCTTTTAAGATCATTATGGATCTTCTCTGATACTAAATCAAAACGGAAACAAATTGTTGTCTCTTAAAGTTAAAGTAATGAATGAAGAAAACCAAAATTCATGGAAACAATTAGTCCTAGCAACTGGTACACCATCCGATCTGCAGCCTATATGACTATGAGACCAGAAGAATTAGATGGTGCCCAGCTACCACTGTCATCCAATTGGAAGGGGATCTTTGTAGGAGATCCTTGATAGAGAGGGAGAACAATGTGGAACAAAACTCAAAATCATTTGGAGGGAAAAAAAGGGGGTGGGAGACAGATTTGCTGGTCCGATAGAGCCTGGTAGAACCACTGAGACTATGGCCCCTAACTGCCCTTCAGGTCTGGAATTGAACCCACACCTGTGGTTTCCAGCCAAACAAAAGACAGGCATATGAGTTGAGCATTTACCTCAAGTAGATACTCTCCTTGGAGAGAACAATCATGGGAGACAGAAGGGCTGCTTATGCACAGGGAGATAGCTCAGGGGACAGGAGTCCATGGAGGAATGGACACAGGTAAGAGGTAACTATGGAGAGGAAGTGGGAGGGGAGCTGTTGCATTGTGATAAACTGTGGTCAATGTCATGAGACAAAGTATATGTGAATTGCTGTATGGAAAGTGAATTTGCTCTGTAAATCTTCACCCAAATCACAATAAAAAAAGAAATAAATTAAAAAAAAAAGGAAGTTAGTTACAATAACTTTGAAATCATAATGTTGAGCCTTTTGGTTTTTCTTGTATTTCGAATGGATTTTTTTAAACCCCTGTATGATTTATATAACTTTATGCACTGATAATTTGAAAAATATTGGTTAACTGGGTTATGCATATCTCTACATGAGATATTTCATTATACAGTATCCCCTCAAGAACACAAATTTGTTAATATCACCACCTATCCCATCAGAAAAGGCTTTAATAGGAAACTGTCAAGCTCACAGTAGTAGATGTTTTCCAAAATTCTAACTGGGGGGGGGGAAAAAAACCAATGTTCATCTTTGGCAGGAAATAATGTCCATTCTTTTCTTCGCTGTAATAGGCTCATTTTGTTGATTTTTGGGAAACTATCTGTGAAACACTTAAGTCTGAACAGCCATAGTTTCTTATTTCTTTAAAGTAAAATGGTATTCCATGAAAAAAAAAAAAAGGTTGGTTCAGCTTACAGCTTAGCTGTGTAAATTTTCACCTTCAGACAACATCTGTTAGTATGCAGCAGAAATGCTTTATGTATACTTCTGTTTTGTCACACAAAATATTAAAAAGATAGTTGAGATTTAATAAAATTAATTTTTACTGCATTGCCTCACTCCGAGTAGAATGACTGTTAGTCCAAGTCCAGCTTGGTCTATTTACTGCCTTGCTTGATTCCTGCTAAGGTTCTAGCACTTGTTTACCCACCATTGCTTTTGTGTGATCAGTGTACAAATTGACATGGTACAAAAGTAAATAACATCTTAATATTATTATGAAAATAGTTTTGGCCTAATGTATGCCTGGAAAAGAGTCTTAGGGGTACCTAGGTTTTTGCAGATCACATTACGGGAACGAATGCACTAGGATAGTGCAAGGGGGCTCTGATAACTTTTCTGGAGTTTACAAAAACTCATCCTCTAGAGAAGAGTGATTTGCAACTCTTTCACCTTGTGTTTTTACTTATGATTTTAGTGATTGCAGTCTTGCCTTTGAAATAGAAAAACAGGCCAATTCCTAAGTACATGCTTGAATTTATATTTCTGTGCTTCATTCTTTTAAATAGCATACCATTTTATATTTGTAGGCCCAGAGTAAAGAGCTCATTCTATTCAGACACTGAGTAGCTTTGTTTCTGATAGCAAGTAGTCAGCTCTCTGTTTTAAAACAATCAGTTGGGTCCTGCTGGCTCAACTTGCATTTGTCCTAGTCCTAACCCTGTTTCAGCTGAAGACTGTTGTTGGAAAGTCCACACAAAGGCCTTGTGTATGGAGTGCCCTACTAATAAGGAGCATGTTCTAGTCCTAGTGGATTAAATCTGCTTTGGTTTGCATTCCCTTCCTAAATTCCTCACTTATTTCCTTTGTTTGGCTGGTTATTTCCATGAACCAGTTAGGTCGGTTTCACTGCTAGTAGAGGGGGTTACTGGAGTAAAATAACCTTTTTGTTTTTACAGTAGGATGTGATGGAGCTGCTTGAAGAAGATCTCACGTGCCCAATTTGTTGCAGTCTGTTTGATGATCCTCGAGTTTTGCCCTGCTCACACAACTTCTGCAAAAAATGTTTAGAAGGGCTCTTAGAGGGGAATGTGCGGAATTCGTTGTGGAGACCATCTCCATTCAAGTGCCCCACTTGCCGCAAGGAAACTTCAGCTACTGGAGTTAATAGCCTGCAGGTCAATTACTCCCTGAAGGGCATTGTGGAAAAGTATAACAAAATTAAGATCTCTCCCAAAATGCCAGTGTGCAAAGGACACTTGGGGCAACCTCTCAACATTTTCTGCCTGACTGATATGCAGCTGATCTGTGGGATCTGTGCTACTCGTGGTGACCATACCAAGCATGTCTTCTGTTCTATTGAAGATGCCTATGCTCAGGAAAGGAATGCCTTTGAGTCTCTCTTCCAGAGCTTTGAGACCTGGCGTAGGGGAGATGCTCTTTCTCGTTTGGATACCTTGGAAACTAGCAAGAGGAAATCCCTACAGTTACTGACTAAAGATTCAGATAAAGTAAAAGAGTTTTTTGAGAAATTACAACACACATTGGATCAAAAGAAGAATGAAATTTTGTCTGACTTTGAGACCATGAAACTTGCAGTTATGCAAGCCTATGACCCAGAGATCAACAAACTTAACACCATCTTGCAAGAGCAACGGATGGCCTTTAACATTGCTGAGGCTTTCAAAGATGTGTCAGAACCCATTATATTTCTGCAGCAGATGCAGGAGTTCAGGGAGAAAATCAAAGTAATCAGGGAAACTCCTTTACCTCCCTCTAATTTGCCCACAAACCCTTTAATGAAGAACTTTGATACCAGTCAGTGGGAAGATATAAAACTAGTAGATGTGGATAAACTTTCTTTGCCTCAAGACACTGGCACATTCATTAGTAAGATTCCCTGGAGCTTTTTTCAGTTGTCTGTAGTACTCCTTCTGCTTGGTCTTCTCATTGCCTTTGGTCCTGCCATATCCCTGGAATGGTCTTTATGTGATGAATTTGCAGCTTGGAGAGAACATCTTTCAAACTTCAGTTCCCACTATCTAACTAAATCAGCTGATTTTTTAGAACAATCAATTTTTTACTGGGAACAGGTGACAGATGGGATTTTCATTTTCAGTGAAAGATTCAAGAATTATACTTTGATGGTGCTGAACAATGTGGCAGAATTTGTGTGCAAATATAAACTATTATAAAATGTTTCAAGTAAACAGTTCTCTGTCCTTTGTTGTTAGAAATTTGTTAAGAGCAGAGTAGTAGTACAGATTTGGTAACGAGTCAAATATGTTCTTCAACAATACACTAAAAAATACACCATTCAGAAATAATGCCCTATATATGCTGTCCTAGTGTAAAAAGTGAAATTTAATAGTATAGTCCTGAACCTCCTTCCTTTTTTAAAGAACATTTTTGAAATAAGCACTGTCCTACCAGTATTGGTTGTGTTTATAGTGATGATAAAACTCGGAGGTGAAAAAACACGTGTACATGTACTGTATTAATGAGGTGGTCTAATAGTGATTGTTCATCAAGCATGCAATAAAGACTACTTTTATAAAGCAACTTTTTTTGATGATGAACATTTTTAAAAAAAGGAAAGACGGTTTGACAATATGAATAGATTTAATTTCTTTTCTTTTTTTTTTAAAAACAGGGTTGAGCCTATTGCCAAATGTAAATCTGTGTAAACAAAACTAGTATTTTCTCCTGACAAGCTCACATTTTTAGGTGTGTAGATTTTAGCCTGCCTTCCCTTAGTAATTGTAAATTTATCACCAAAGGAATAAACAGAAGTATTAGGTGGGCTGTGCAAGGAAATACAAAAGGTCTAACACGTGCCAAGAGCAGAAAATGGGAAAGTCACCTTTTTATTGGAAGTTAAGTGCTGTGTTGTGTTGTAGCAGCTGTACAATTAAACCAAAACACTTAATTTTTTAAAGACCATTAAAGGCTAATTTGATAATAGATGAAACAGCTATTATTAATTAAAAAGTAATCAGCTAAATACTAATGCTGTCCTATCTGCTCCAATGAGATCAAGATACCCTATCTACTACAGAATAAAATTACTTAATTTTTTCTCCTTGCTTACAATTCAGATGAGGAAAAAGGAACCACCTTATCTGAGAATTGCTCTCTAAGTCTGCCTTATTTCTTTTATGGAACAAGACATTTCTTCTGACAGTCCTTTAGAATAAAATTTCAGAGAATACACAATCTGACACTTTCTTTGTAAATCTATGGATTTGTTTACCTGACAGGATTCATAGTAGATAAAGAAGTCTAGGGGGAGGGGATGCTTTTCTGCTCCAAGTACTTTTTTTTTCTTCCTTAAATGTAGATATATATCATTTTTTTTTTTTGGAATAAAACAAATCTACTTGACCTGTTTTCAGATACAGTGGCAGTTTTCCTTACACTACTTATTCATTGCCTCATCTGTTGCTCCTTTCATTTTGTATACTGAAAGTTCCCAAGCAACTCAGATTTGCAAACACAGCTATTTGCTTTGTAATAGTTACCTGGAAATCTAGGTCTGTTTTTTATTACTCTCCTCCCCTCCCCTCCATTCTTAATCATATGTAACTAACAACATGTGTGGTTATAGGTTGATTTACAAGTTCCTAAGTCTGGTTGATGGTGTATAGCCTCTAACTTGCAGCAAGGGAAGAATTAACAGTCAGGAACTGGTCACTTTGAACGTGGGAGGGAAGATACTCACAACAAAGGTCTTCCACTTTAAAGCAGTTTCCTCCTCCTCGGTTAGCACGAATGTTAGATGGCAGAGACCAAGAATTCAGGATGGTTGATGGCCATTTTTTTGTGGATAGAGATGGTGTTTTATTTAGTTTTATCTTAGATTTTTTAAGAACTCACCAGCTTTTATTGCCTACTGACTTTTCAGACTATCTTAGGCTTCAGAGAGAGGCAGTTTTCTATGAACTTGATTCTCTGGTTGATCTCATTAATCAAGAACTGCTACAGCCAAAACCTGAGCTCTTGGAGGTGCATTTCTTCATCGGAACACTGAAGTTTTTTTTCAGAGTGTTTGGCTCTTGCAGCAAGACAATTGAGATGCTAACTGGGAAGATTACAGTGTTTATAGAGCAACCTTCAGCACCAACCTGGAGTACAGATCCTTTCCCTCAGATGACCTTACTTCCACTGCCTCCACAAAGACCTTCTTGCCATGACCTGGTTTTCCAGTGCGGCTCTGACAGTGCAACTGATAGCCAAATCAGGTATTTTGTACTTTGAAGCATCTCTCTTCTATAACCAGTTCCTTATGTTTATGAAACAGAAAGTTCCTCCTGCCCAAAACGTTTCTTGGAAAAATAAATGACTACTCAACACAATGTTTGGGGGTAACCAGTGGATTTGGGTTATAAATAGAGTAAATAATTACTGTCCAAACCGGCATGCTTTTCACAGTGAAAGAGAATACTGTTACAGGGGACATCTAAGAATAAACACTGCTGAAAAAACTGACAGGTTGTATCAGGAAATAATTTTGTAGATTATTGTCCACTGCTAATGAATTTGGCTCAGGAATGAATAAAATACTCGCCCCCTCGCCCCCGCCGCCAACAGAATCTCTTATTATCTGGCATATAGTTTTAACCTCTAATTTCCTTCCACAGCGTGTATATTTACTCTTTTAGTCCTTATGACTCGACTTTTTTTCTTCATTTCCTTTTAAACACCCTTGTTTGGTATTGTGTTAATCCTTATCAGGAGTGCTGATGGCACAGTGATTAAACTCTTGGCTGTTAACCGAAAAGTCAGAGGTTTGAATCCACTGGCTACTTTGTAGGAGACAGATGTAGCAGCCTGCTTCTGTAAAGATTACAGCCTTGGAATTCCTTTGGGGCATTTCTGCTCTGTCCTGCAGGGCTACCGTGAGTCAGAAGCAAACTGGACAGCAGTGGGTTTTTAAGTGCATCCTCAGCACTCTTAAACAACTCAAAATATTAGGATAAGCTGTGAGTCAGAAGCCACTTGATGGCAATGGGTTTGTCTTTCTGTCAGTATGTTAAAGTGCTTCTGAGTCAGTTAATTCAAACTCCCCACCCTCACCCTGTTGTTCTGTGGTCAGGGACATATTTTTTTCCCTTAAAAATGTCTTAATGCTGTCCTATTATACTGTGAAAACTGGCTTCCATTTTTAGGTGGAAAAAAGCCTGCGTGAATTCTTCACTGATAGCATTTAAAATAATGTACAATTTATTATTATTTTGGTAGACACATTTTGGGATACTTTGTAAATGTTACCAGTAACTATCAGGAAGGATATCAGTTCATTCTTCCACAACACATCCCTTGGTCCTGCTTAACAGCTGGAGAACACTGGGTGGCATGACCTAGTGTGACAATTATGTTTTTACATTTTATAATGTCCTGCCCTTCCAAACAAAAAAGCTGAAATATTCTGGGAAAAGAGAGCAAGTCAGATACACTGATTATGAAGAAAACCAAAGACTTCCGCTTTATATCACTGTTTAAGATACCTCTGTGTATAACTTTGTTTTCATTGGTGGGGCACTAATAAGCAGAAGAGAAATGACTAGCTTTTTTCTTTCTTAAAATTTTATTGTGTGATAAGACCTGAGGATCCTTTTTCAAAAAGTTAGAAACCTAAGGGTAAATGGTGTCATTGATTTTAAAAAGAAACATGCTAGATAAAAAGGTGATGTCCTGGAAATATTGAATGTTCTTTAAAACCTATTCCATTAGAGGAAGTAATTGTAACCTTGAAAAACAAGATTCCAGTGTGTATACCAGTGCCAACTCATTTCTCTTTTGTTTGTTGTTAAGTGTTTTTGGAAGGTGGAAACTGGAGGAGAAAGACTGGAATGGTCCCTAACAGTTTGGTGTTACTCAGTATATTACACCAATATGATTTACTACTCATAAGGTGTCTCACCCTAGAAGGTTGCTCAGTTATTATGTCTCAAGTTCACAGTACTAGAAACACCTGGCATGTATCCTGCAAAGCATTGATGTGATCCCATGATACCAAGCTCAAGTTATGACCACAGGATTCTAGGGTCTGTTGGGTAGCATTTCATCTCTTCTACCTGACCTTTCCTTTTTAAACTAGTTCAAATGGAAATGTGTAGTTCCCTTGTAAATTTAAAACAAACAAAATCAGTCTTGATTATCTATTTCCCATTGGTTTCTTTTGTACTTTTCTTGTGCCTTGAAATCTTTACTTGAATTCTCCATCTGGCCTCATAGGGAATTGAGTACTTTGATCTCTATGATTTTTTACAAGTCTGTACTACTTTGTTACTACCTATTATATACTGTTTGTATCTTAATTCTTTCGTGAGATTTCTGCTAACATTTTTTCTCTTTGATAAATGTGTTTTGGGCTGTACAATCAAGATCTGGGATTTGGGGATAAATGGAATGATTTACTGATGTTAAAAATTTGCTGTATCAAATATAATAAACTTTTTTTGAGATGTGTTTTGTAGATAGTTCTTAGTGAGTTTCTAAATGTAAACTAATGTAATCATCCCATTTCAATCATGATACTTAAAAGAAGGCTTGGAATATCCCCAAGGGGTCCTTTTTACCTCATAAAACAAATAGTTTGGGTCATACCTATAACTAATTTCAGTTGGTCTTTTCTTCACATTTCATAAACAGATGGTAAGAGAATACAGAGATAAAAATATCCTTGATGGTATACTAAAAAACCCAAACCCACTGCTGCAGAGTTGATTCCAATAATGATAATGTTCGTTATATAATATAAATATATTTTATAATATTTTTTATTTTCAGTACCCTGAAATTACAGATTTGGATTTGTAAATAGTCTTTAAAAAATCTGATAAAAAAATTATATGATGCTTGTGTTTGAGATTATAAGTAAAATTCATGTATGTACTTTTAGTAGCCACTAAAGGGATGTTTTATAATTAATTTCTCTTGTATGTGTCCTAGGTATGTTTCTATAAAACCTGATAACCGAAAATTGGCCAATGGAACTAACGTCCTAGGCCTACTTATTGATACTTTACTAAAGGAAGGCTTTCATCTGGTCAGCACTAGAACAGTATCCTCTGAAGACAAAACTGAATGCTATAGCTTTGAAAGGATGAAAAGTCCTCATGCCCTCACCGTGAGCAAAACACTGAAACCAGAGACTACCATCATGCTGGAACAAGCTCAGAAAAAGAAATGAAGCTGTTTTCTCTTAAGAGTTGTTAATGTTTTTCTTGTCTGGAAATTCTATGTTTGAGGCATCTATGTTAGCCAAATCTCTACTCAGCCTAACTTTTCAGCCTCATCTCCTACCATGTATCTATATACCCCCACCCCCACCAGTACCTAAACCATAATGAACTGCTTGCTGCTCTCCAAACACCACCATGTACTTGGTGCTTTGGCACACATTCCTTCTACCTTCAATGTGTCTTTCTTTTTCTCCATGAACACTTTACACGGCTTTTAAGAATGGGCCCTGGAATCAGACTGCTTGATTTCTAATCCCAGCTATGTGATTTGGGCAAGTCATTTATCCTCTTTTTGTCCTTTAGCTTCTTTATCTAATGAAGATAATAAAGGTATCTCCCTCACAGGATATGTGAGGACTAAGGAGATAATATAAAGTACTAATTTAATAAATGTTAGTGATGATGATGAGATGGACAGTCCACTTTTAATTGCATCTCTTTTGTGAGGCCTTCCTCCTTCCCCAAGCACATTATCAACCCTTTCTTTTGTACAGATGTCTATGCAATCAAAAAATCAATTTTTCCTCAGTTGAATGAGTTCCTTTATTCACTCATTTTTAACACTACTATTTGTAAAGCAATATGCTAAACACTTGGTGAAAGCAGTAATACCTTTGCTGCACTGGTGGCACAGTGTTTAATCACTTGGCTGCTAACCTAAAGGTTGGCAGTTCGAACCCATCCATTGACTCCATGGGAGAAAGACCTACATTATAGCCTGGAAAACCCTATGGGGCAGTTCTGTCACATGGGATCACTAGGAGTTGAAATCTACTCAAGGGCACGAAACAACATGTTACATAGTGCTAAAAACTCAGTCCCAGAGAAGGACATCATTCTTGGTAAAGTAGAGGTTCAGCAAGAAAGGAAGACATTCAATGAGATATATTGACACAGGGGCTGCAACAATAGGCTCAAGTGTAGTAAATATTGGGATGGTGCAGGGCTAGTCAGTGTTTGGTTCTGCTATGCACAAAACCTAACAATAAATACTTGGTGGAAGCAATAATACCTTTGTTACTAATCAGCACCTAAATCTGGTCAAAAGCTTTGAAATAACCTCTACCAACATTTAAAATACACATGTACTTTTGACTTAGTGATTCTTCTTCCAGGTGTTGTATATGTGTCATTTTAAACACAAGGATAAATACCTATAAGGAATCACTAAGTCAAAAGTACACCATATACTTTGGACATGACAGAAAAGGAAGCAATTTTTATAAGTACAAGTAAGTCATTAAAAAAAAACTTTTAAACATCTGTTAACATTGTACTACATTTCAGGATTAAAAAATAAAAATTCTTGAGCTCACATTCAAGTGAGAAAGTGCATCATAACAAAACGTTAGAAATAAAGTTCTTCAGTAAGAAACTAGTAAATTATATTTCATACAGTGAAATAGTCCTTCAAAAGAGTAAGGCAGCAGTTTATAAACTGATAGGAAGGACTGTTACGATGTTACAAAGTAGGAAAAAAAGCAAGGTGCAGAACAATGTAACACATTTGTAGATAGATACACATTTATATGCACAGAGTTGTCAATAAATGATACAGCTCACCTATTGAGAGGGAACTGATGAATAGAGTTCAGGTGTAAGAGGATTTACTTTTCCCTAGACCATAAGGAGCTCTGGTAGCATAGTGGCTAAAGCACCTGACTGCTAACCAGAAGGCTGGCGGTTCAAACCCACCAGCCACTCCTCGGAAGGAAGGTTGGGCAATCCTACTTCCGTAGTGATACTGCCTCGGAAACCCAAGGAGGGGTCGCTATGAGTCAGGGCTGACTTGACGGCACAACAACAACAGACCATATTATGGATGTATTATCTACTTTAAGGTGGGTGAAGGGGGCAATACCTTAAAGATTTTGTGTGTGTGTCAAGATGGAAGGAGGGGAGGAGATGCGACACTTTATCAAGTATCCCTCATACAACACAAATTTTTACTGTATCATCATTCCTGTGGAACCCCTCTACTTAGTAAAGAAGTTGCATTCCAGAAATTTCTAATAGTTATTTACAGATTTGTATGCAAAGGTGAGGGGAAAAAAGATTTTTTAAAAAATCAGAGTGCCACAAAAGATTATAAATAGCATAAAGTACAGAACAGTTCAAGACTCATAAGGTTAGTAATCGAAAACAATTATCCAACTAAGAAATCCCTAAGAATGAAGGGTTTTTGGGGGCTTGTTTTTGCTTTGTGGTACTCATCTCTTTTCTACAGAAAAATCAACTTACCTGTTTCAGTGTGTTATCTAGGTTTAGGGTTTGTCTGGCTCCCTTGTTAGCATTATACTTTAGAATACAGTATTTCTTTGTTGCTAAGTTTCTGGTATGCATGTGATTTAACTGTTGTTGTTGTTGTAATGTGCTGTCAAATCGGACTCCACTCAGCGACCCCTCCTTGTGTTTCCAAGGCAGTATCACTACAGAAGTAGACTGCCCAACCTTCCTTCCGAGGAGTGGCTGGTGGGTTTGAACCGCCAGCCTTCTGGTTAGCAGTCTAATGCCTTAGGCACTACGCTACCAGAGCTCCTGTGATTTAACTAGTTGGGTATAATTGGCTTGGTTATACATGGAAAATTATTTAATTCTGTATAGTGTTTTGCTGATAGGATTATTAAAAACTACTGACTAGTGAAAAATGCTGAAGCAAAATATATATTACAGGTTAGGAAATGTTTGAACTGCTACTGTGTTCTTAGTCATTCACATTTGGAGGAAAACTGTTTTGAGATTAAAAAAATATGTTCTTCTTAATATGCTAATAGAAACATACCAACCTATGGAAACAATATGTATAACATTCATTCAGTCACATGCCAAATACTATTCTAAGTGTGGTAGATTCTACTAGGAACAAAAATTCCTGCCTTTCTGCAAACACCATTCCTAAAGCTGACAATAGGCTTAAATTAAAATAAGCCTTTTAAATAGTTTCTCACAAGTTAAGAGATCCAATGAAAGTTTTTAGAAGGAGACGGATTATCACATTTAAAAATACATATATGTTATTCATTGGGGAAAACATACTTTCAGAGTGGGTTGAGTTTCTTACTTTAATAAATATTTCAGAGATATGTCATCCAGAGATGTATCTGTCAATATTATGTTAGTAAGCCTCTTGGGTTCATTCCAAAATAAGAGTAGATACTGTAACTGGGATGCCAAGACATTCAAATAAGGTTGAGTCCTATTTTACAAAGAGAAGCAGGCAAATGTCATTTGAAGAAAACAGGTGAAGTCAGACACACTACAAGCAAATTAAAAACTCTTGCCTGCTTTAGGGAAAAAAAATGATTTCCCTTTTTCCATATGGCACCACTTCTTGACTGAATTGATTTTTATTTTATAATAATGGCAGAAAGTTGTCCCTAGCCAACCCTATTGAAAACCTTTTTCTATTAAATCATATACACCTATTTGTTGTTGTTGTTGTTATGTGCCGTTGAGTCGGACCCGACTCATAGCAACCCCTCCTTGGGTTTCCGAGGCAGTATCATTACAGAAGTAGATTGCCCCATCTTCCTTCTGAGGAGTGGCTGGTGGGTTTGAACCACCAGCCTTCTGGTTAGCAGTCAAGTCCCTTAGGCACTATGCTACCAGAGCTCCCCATATACCTATTAATTGATCTCATATACAAAAGTATGAATTACTACAATGGCATGTTCAAGTTTATCAGACTTTATGGTACTATTAATAATTGAGCCTCCTCGATTCTCCCACATCTGTTATATTTGTTTTAGTCTCTTTCCATCAGCTACAGTCTTGTTTTTGTTAAGGTTAGCTTAGGATTCTTGAACTTCAGTAATTTACTTTTCATGTGATCTAGGGTTGGATTTTACTATTGGATTTAATATACAAGTCATAACCACAAATAATTCTCAGGTAATGGTAAAGTCAAAATTAAGTTGGGTTGTTTTCGAAATATATTGGAAATCAGAGACTTGAAATATTATAAAATTGTCAAGGGAAAGCATATGGCTTAGGGAATTATTACCTATTTTCTAATTTTTTTGTACACTCTTTACATCTGACAAACTGTAGCTTCGTTTTGTGAACTTTTATACTGATTGTCTATTATAACAATAAAAATTGTCACATCAGTAGAGATGTACAACAGGAGAGGCCTTGCTGGGGTAATAAAAGATTTGGTAAGAGCACTTTAAACCTCCTATATTCTACTGTTATTTTTCCACTGTGCTGAGAAGTTGACTGTAATAATAAGCAAGTTTAGCAATATAGAAGCCATTAAGAGGAAATTTGAAAGAAAGAAATTTAGGAAATTTTATTACCTTTGTGGACCAAAGATCCCATGGAAAGGAGCAACGTGATCTCAGACTTAAGTGTTTTTAAACAAATAGTTCAAGAAATAGAGGAGATAAGAATGCATTTCTATTTGATGTTACTCTTCAGCATTGCACAACACTCTTGTAATTTCAGTTTCTTTAGCTTCCCAGTTTTGAAGCCAAATAGAAGAGGCCTGTCTCACCTTTTAGTAAGAGGTCTCAAAAAAGTCTGGCTGCAATGTCTGAGTTTCCAAGAATTCTTTTAAGATGAGGACTGGGATTGTACTTTCTACTGTTCTTTATATTCCCCTCATAGTGCTGGGCATCTAACACACTCAACTGAACTGAACAATTTAGAAAGCTATTGTCTCAGTGGAGCAACCAAACCGAACCCACTGCCACCGAGTTGATTCCGACTCAAAACGACGCTATAGGACAGAGTAGAACTGCCCCATAAGGTTTCCAAGGCTGTACATTTTTACAGAAGCAGACTGGCTAATCTGTGGAGCAGCTGGGGAGTTCAAACTGCCAATCTTTTGTTTAGCAGTTGAATGCTTTAACCAGTACACCACCAGACCTTCTTGACTCAGTGAACAAGCACTTGTGAAAATAAGAATTATAGTAGATTCAAAGATGGACTTACGTAAAGATATTTTACGCGATACAATCTGAAAGAGCTGATTCAAGTTAAAGACTACAGAAAAAAACAAAAAACGTGGCATTTTCTGTTAGAAGTGTATGTAATGTGGCTAATCCCACACACAATTAGAACTAGTAACTCATTTAAAAGTTACACAAAATTACACATTTATAATCAGAGTGCAGTAACCCAACCAAAATTGGGATATACTGTATATAATTTGCTAATGTAATGCAGCCACTCCTCGGAAGGAAGGTTGGGCAATCCTACTTCCGTAGTGATACTGCCTCGGAAACCCAAGGAGGGGTCGCTATGAGTCGGGGCTGACTCGACGGCACATAACAACAACAACAACAATGTAATGCTATCCCAGTACCTGGTAATTAAAGAAATACTCAAAGAATAGAAGTTCAGAATTTTCATCATGTGACTATAATCAATATTTAACTTACTTCCATAATTTAGAAGTCACACAAAGACAGAAGTGAGCAGTCCAGGCACATAGATTAGATGTAACTAGACTGGAAGCACAGAAAGAAATGCTCCCAGTTCTGTATAACCTGACTTGAAGCCGTAAGTTCATCAAACTTGATTAGTCAGATGGCTCAAGGTTTGAGGTAAAATGATCCAAAAGATACTGGTACATCCAATCCAGAGGACGTATTACTGAGGTTTCTAAAGCTATTTTGGAAGTGCAGAGTAACATTTCAGGTTTCCTTACATATCATTACAGTAAAACCAAAACCAAACTAGTTGCCATCATGTGGATTCTAACTCATAGCAACCCTAAAGGACAGAGTAGAACTGCTTGTTAGGGTTCTCAAGGCTGTAAATAAATCCTTACAGAAGCAGAATGCCATATCTTCCTCCATCCACATCTTTCTTACGTGGAGTTGCTGGTAGGTTCAAATCATTGACCTTTCAGTTAGCAGCCACACATTTTAATTACTGTGCCACCTCACTCACTGCCATCAAGTTGGATCCGACTCATAGCGACCCCTTCTTGGGTTTCCAAGGTGGTATTACTATGGAAGTAGATTGCCCCATCTTCCTGACAAGGAGTGGCTGGTGGGTTTGAACTGCCAGCCTTCTGGTTAGCAGTCAGATGCCTTAGGTACTATGCCACCAGAGCTCCCACTGTGCCACCAGGGCTCCTTTTAAAAAACATTTTAAAAAATCAAAGATGAAGAGTAATACGGTGTTTCTATCTAATGATGGTGGTTTATTTTTCATGGCAAAAAGTAACAAGGTGAACAGCAGTTATGTTAACTTTCTAAGTGGAATTCTCATGAACAAGTTTTAGCTCCTAGAAAACCAAAAAAAAAAAAAGAAATTTTAAAAACTTTTGCTTTAGTAACTTTTAAACTCCCTGACTACAATTTAAGAAGTGCTGAATTCCTATTTGATTTTTTTTTGTTGTTGTTGGGGGTAGGGGGAGGCTAACACTTTTCAGAAGCAAATCTAATTTAGGGTGAGAAAGAGAAAACGTTTCAGACCTCTTACAACCTTCATTTCCTCTTTAGTATGTCTCTCCATCAAAAACAAGTGTTCAAATAAGGAATCTCAATTATCTAAACCTACTTTTGGCCATCTTCCTGAATTTTTTGTAAATCTCCTTTGAAATGCCATACTGCACTCTTGGAAAACTTGTCTTCCTGGTTTTCAAATTTCTGTTTATTATTACAGCTCGTCAGCCAGAAGGCCAGGTCTTTGTGCTGTACTGTTTTCTTGAAATTGGAGACTAGCACATTTCCCCCAATTCAATTATTTGCCATTCCATTTGCGAAATAAAGCTATGTCAATTTTACAAAGTTGTAACTGACTGGATTATTTGTATTTTAAATTCTCTATACTGGAAAAGATCTTTGTTTTGTTAATAGAAGAGAAGATAAGGTTCAAAAGTATTAACACGTTTCAGACACTGACCCTCATAACTGATACACAAGTGTAGGGATTTTCTTATAGGCATAAGCTTGAGATGTGCCACTCTACGGAAAAAAGGGAATTTTCATTGAATTATGGAAGTGTTTCATTTAAGATTACATACCTAATCAAATAATTTATTTAAATAAATGTGTGTGCATACATTCATACATAACTATTTGAAGGAGCAATGGTAGCATAATGGTTAAAGCACTCAACAGCTCAAAGAAAGTCTGAAGTTAGAAACCACCAGCTGCTCTGTGGGAGAAAAGATCTGGCAATATGCTTCCATAAAGATTTACAGCCTAACATACTACACAAAAATATCATTCTAATTCTACTTTGATGAGTGGCAATTGGGTCTTAAAAGCTTGCAAGCTGCTATCTAAGATGCAACTATTGGTCCTTCCTTGTCACAGCAAAGAATGAAGAAAACTAAAGACACGTGGCAACAATTAGTCCAAGGGCCTTGTGGACCATGCAAACTTCAGCCTACATGACTATGAGACCAGAAGTACTAGATGGTGCCTGGTTATCACTGTCAACGGCTCAGAAAGGGATCAGTATAGAAGATCCTTGATAGAGTGGAAGAAAAAGGTGGAACAAAATTCAAAATCATAAAAAAGACCAGGCTTACGGATCTGATAGAGACTGGTGAAACCCCTCTGACTATAGGCCCTAGTCACCTTTCAGGCCTGGTATTGAACTCATTTCTGTGGCTTAAATTCCAGGCAAACATAAGACAGGCCTATAAAGTGAACAATTACAGCAGACAGGTACCCTCCTTAGAGCAATCAACCATGGGAGAACAGAAGAACAGTATTTGTGCAGCGAGAGAGCTCAGGGGGCAGCAAAACAGAGGAAAGGACACAGGGGAAAAGTAACCACAGGAAGGAAGTAGGAAGAGTGCTGTTACATTATGGGGATTGTGACCAATGTCATGAAACAAAGTATGTATGAACTGTTGTATGGAAAATGAATTTGCTCTGTAAACTTTCACCCAAATCCTACACACACATACAAAAATAACCAGTGAAAACTCTATGGATCACAACAACAAGATTTACAGCCTAATGGACAGTTCTGTTCTATCCAGTAGGGTCACTATGAGTTGAAATCAGCTCCATAGCACACAACATAAATAAAACAATTCATTGTCCTTGGTAAAGAGCTTCAGTTAGCTATCTTATCAGCTGTATGTGGATCACTGCCAAATGTACATCTTCAGCCCTTTTACACAGAATTCCAGTTTTACATATCCAGGGACCTTAATAAGATATTTCAAACTGAATGCCTGGACATCACCTTAAGGGCAAAAATGGAATTAAAGGTCTTTCCCTCCCAAACTGTTGTTGTTATGTGCCGTCGAGTCGGCCCCGACTCATAGTGACCCCTCCTTGGGTTTCCGAGGTGGTATCACCATGGAAGTAGATTGCTTAACCTTCCTTCCAAGGAGTGGCTGGTGGGTTTGAACCGCCAGCCTTCTGGTTAGCAGTCAAGTGCTTTAGGCACTATGCTACCAGAGCTCCTAAACTAGCTTAACTATCCACTTTCTTTCAGTGATATTGTTGTGGTTGATGTTACGTGCTGTTGAGTTGTTTCCAACTCACAGCGACTGTATGTACAACAGCATGTAACACTGCCCAAACCTGGGCCGTCCTCACAATTATTGCTATGTTTGAGCCCATTGTTGCAGCCACTGTGTCAGCCCATCTCATTGAAGGTCTTCCTCTTTTGCACTGACTCTTACTTTACCAAGCATGATGTCCTTCTCCAGAGACTAGTCCCGCCTAATAACATGTCCAAAGTATGTGAGATGAAGTCTCTCCATCCTTGCTTCCAAGGAGCATTCTGGCTGTACTTCTTCCAAGACAGATTTGTTCATTCTGGCAGTCCACATGATACTACCATTCTTACTGTCTTCCAGATAGAAAATGTATAATTTTTAAAACCACTCTTTTATCCAATGCTCCCTTTTACCATGATATTCTACGAGTTTTTCCACTGAAGTATCTCCAATTCATTCTTTCATTTCTATTCTCATTGCCAGTATTCCGTTCAGGTTTTCTTTACTCCTAGATTACTACAGTAGTCACACGCCCATTTTCTTTGCCACCCGATTTTATTTTTTAGAATTTTTCTATATATAGTATTGCCACATATAACCTCTAGAACCCAACTTTTCATCATTTTGTTTCAAGAGGCTATAATGTCTTCCTATTCCTTGCTATATCAGGACTAAAATTCTCTAACTGCTTTTCCAGGCAAAAGCCCAGTAATTTAGTTCCAATCTAGTTATACAGATTCATGTAACCTTTGCCTCAGGTCTTATGGCGAAGATCCCAGGTTACTTTTTGGGGAATGTAGCACTTTATTTTGGCTTAAGATCTCATCCTCAAACTAGGAAAGTCTAGTACTTGACAACTCAGTGCAACTTAATTTACAAGCATACAGGCCACAGATTACAAAATAAACACAATTTTATTGTGTCAGTAATGACAACTGTCCAAACCCCCTGTAAATTCCCCAAGTTACTCACAGTTTGTGTACTGAGGGGATTTTCTCAAGCGGTAGGTGTTGCTCTCTACTAGAGTGTTGTCTCAGTCCCTTCTTCACATGTTCTAGGTACCCCATGGTGTAATCAGTTCTCACCATTTTTTAGGGGAGTGTTGGTGGTGTCAAAATTCATGCCTGGAAACCAGGTCATAGGGCAAGTCAATATAGAAGGGAAATTGCTTCACCATAGGAACATTTTAAATTACTGGTTGAATTCTTGACCTTTGGCTAAATATTAAGTGTAACAAATATAACAACTATCCTCAAAGCCAAACCAAACCCAACAGCAACAGAAAAAATAAATTATGCATTAGGTTCTTGAAAACAGACATAAATATCCTATACATTTTATATAAAAGCCTTAAAGGTACATGAAAATAAATTATTCTTTATAAATGACTCAAAATAAATGTCAAGCAGTAAACAAATGCTATACATTTTATCTACAATTTTCTTTGCCTTCTTAGATTTCTGAAAGCTCTTTTGATCTGATTCGGTCTCTTATAAAAGTTGTCCAAGGAAGTTTATGAGAAAGCCTATTTTACTCCAGCCTACTTTGGCTCCAGCCAGCAAAGGATTCAGAAGCATTCCATTAACTTTAAAAAGTCACTTTCAAAACTTGTAGCAGATGCTTAGTACATTTTATTATTATTACAGTAATGGTGTTTCTTGAAAAGGATTTTTTACTGTAAGAACTTTTAATTCTATTACCATCTCCTATCTCCTCAGAGACACACAAATAAAAGGCCAACAGAAAATAGTTAAGTTACATGCCACATAGTATTTCATGTTATTGTAAAGGTTAGAAATAATCAATTAGCATTAAGAGAAATACACGAGAACTTAAGAGTCTATACCGTGTGCTAACATAATGTCTTTCTTCCTGGATAAAAAGTAAAGTCAATCTGTGAACACAGGCTTTTGAATTTAGCACAGGGTCAGACCTCTTTTCAAAGTCATGTTAAAAACAGTGCCATTATAAAAGATTAAAAAAAAAACCAAAACACCTTACTGTCCTCAAGTTGGATCCCACTCATATCAACCCCTCCTTGGGTTTCTGAGGGTTTATCACTATAGAAGTAGATTGCCCAACATTCCTTTCGAGGAGTGGCTGGTGGGTTTGAACATCCAGTCTTCTGCTTAGCAGTCAAGTGTCTTAGGCACTACGCCACTAGAGCTAAAAATTTATATTATTAAGTACTTTTCAATTCTGGTTAAAAAATAAAAAAACTAATCGATCAGATGACTTATGGACCTCAAAAAGGGATAAAAATTTCAGACCTTCGGATTATTCATATACCCATCCACAGGTTTATGGCTTTTGGGGTAGGGAGACACTTTAAGATAGCTAAGACTTGAGGCATGAATAGTAAGGTAGTGTAATATGATAGAAGCCCTGATAAGTGAAATAATAAAAGGTGGAGAACTCCTAAATTACCAGGAAAGTGCCAGGTCATTTCTATATTTACCTAGCTGGTATTCGGCTTTTCCAGAGGATATTATTTATCACAAAACTATTACTGCTGATTCTCAGCAAGCAACTAACTGCCACTTAAGCAGTGTTCCAAAATGTTCTAAACACAATGCTAGTCTTGCAGAGTATACAATAAAGTGTGAGACAGTCCTTGCCCACAAGGCAGGATGCATTAATTGTTTTATTTCAGGTATAGCAACATAAACTAAATGATACTTCTGGCCAAGGAGAAAAAGTGATGAGGGAAAATCTCATGCATAAGTAAGATTTAGACGGTTGAAGAATTAGGACTTTCTAGGGGTAAATAACTTGAGCTAAGGCTTGGATGCAAATCAGAAAATGATTTGGAAAAGGAATAATTTCTATTTGGCTTAACAACAGTTCTATGGTATTAATTCAAAATCATTCCCACAGTGTAAAGTTTTTACTGAGGGCAAAAAAACACCCCTCATAGAATTTGGGCTATGCAACCTTTCCCCTCTCAAGATTTCTCACCTGATTTGATGTGTTAAGAGCAAGAGATCCTCTCATGGTTTAACGTAAATTTGTCTTATTTAAGCATAGATCTCCTGTTAATATTTCTTACAAGCTGCACTTTGATTCTTCAAAGCATCACACCTTGGACTCCAAGGGTAGGCATTCCGAATACTTTTTTCAGTTGGAAAGAGCACCTTATGCAAAGGAAGGAAAATAATCTGTTATTATTTCCCTCCCTGTTTCCCAATACTCACTCTCTACTCCTATCTATTTCATCTACTTTACTCATTCCTACCTGGTCATTCTTTGGTTCACATTCTTTCCTACACCTATTAATTTATCATTCCTTTCTTTCATTTTTTCAATATATTCCATCCCAACTAATCTTCTATTTCCTCTAAGAAGCCTGCCCTGACTAATGTCAAGACACATTTCCTTTCAGCTTCTGTGCTTCAGGTCACCAAGACAAGACACACTCCTTTGTTCCCTAGTAGTTTCTTATATGTTAGTCTGGTATTTCCAGCTGGGCTAAAAGTTCTTTGTCAGCAGGGATTATATCTTTTTTGGAGTATGGTGAAGTACTGAGCATAAAATAAGCTCTTAATATAAAAATATTACATGAAAAAAGCAGAAAAATCCTTTTTACAGTTTTGATGAAACTGTCATTTACAGAATTTGAAACCTCAAATTATCACGTGAATACATGCTTCAAAAGGATTTAATAAAACTTACTGTATGCATATAACACAGCCATGATCAAAACCAACAGTCATTTTCATATAATTTTATTTTAACACAGCAAAACACACACCCATTCAAGTTTCTCCATGTACCACTTATTAACACTGGTAACATTCTTCTTTGTGTAACTATTTTCAGCTTCCTCTACTGAGTTGTTCCTCTCTACTTAACATAAATTCACTCCTCCTTAAGGTTTCTATCTAATCCTTCCAGTCACCATCGTCAATTTGATCCCATATAGTTCTTAGAAGAGCATAATGCTCAAGGAAGATTTTTTTTTTTTTTTTAATCAGTTAAGCTAAACTATTGTTTGAAGACTTTAGGGGGATATTTTTGCTTTAAGTTTTAAAGATTATCTCAGGGTAATAGTTTCAATGGTTCATCCAACCTTCATGACTCCAGAAAGTTAAGAGTCCATGAGAATTTGAAATTCTGTTCTGCATTTTCCCCCTTTTCATCAAGATTTGTCTATGCAATCTTCTATCAAAATGTTCAGTAGTGGTAGCCAGTCACCATCCAGTTCTTCTGGTCTTATGGCAAAGGAGGAAGTTGTTCACAGAGGTAATTAGCCACATGTTTCATAATATCCTTCTCCCATTCCTGATTCTCCTCCTCCTATTCCTGACTTCCTGTTACTCCAGGTAACCAAACCAAAATCCAAACTCATTGCCGTCAAGTCGTTCAGACTCACAGTGACGCCTCCTTGGGTTTTCAAGGCGGTATCTCTATGGAAGTAGATTGCCCAGTCTTCCTTCCAAGGAGTAGCTGGTGGGTTTGAACCGCCAGCCTTATGGTTAGCAGTCAAATGCCTTCGGCACTATGCCACCAAAGAAGAAAAACCAATTATTGTGGATGGCCACTTGAAAGCTCTTAAGACGCCAGGCATTATGCAACAAATTTGGAGGTAGAACAGAGGCACTAAAAATGTTATTAGGCCAATTAACTGAAATGTTACGTGAAACCATGTCCCTAAACCTTCAAACCATATCCCATGAGGTGTTTGGCTGGACATAAGGAGCCTCAGCAGCTACTTTTTTGTTGTTCTTGTTTAAATATATGTATCACACTTTTGCCAATTCAATTTTTCACAAGTATACAATTTATTGACAGCAATTCCAGTAACTGGTCATGTAACTCCATCCTTAAAATTGATTTTTCCATCACCATTAAACTTCTTTTCTCCTCCCTCCTGTCCCTGGCAACTACTTTATTCTCTATGCATTTGTCTTTTCTGGTCTTTTTAAATAACTTTAGTCATAAAATATTTTATTTTGTGATTGACTAATTTCACTCCATTTCCATCCATACTTCAGTTTCCATCCATACTGTAGCAAGTATTAACACTTCGTTTCTCCTAGTGGCTAAGTAGTATTCTCTTGTATGTATGTACCATGTTTTGTTTATCCATTCATCTGCTGATGGACATTTAGGTTGCTTCCACCTTTTGGCTATTTTGAGTAGTGCTGCAATAAACACTGGTGTATAAGTTAGTAGTCATTCTTACTAATTCCCTCTGTCTGCTCTCACCCAAATTATTTCTGGCAGTAGGAGAAATTAACAGGTATATGGCCTTGTTTACAACCAACAGATAACTGAAAATGTTTGTAATTTGAATGTTTCAGGATGTGTATAAATAGCCCTAGTGGTGCAGTAGTAAATGCGCTTCCCCCACTAACTGAAGGCCAGCAGTTCAAACCCACTAGCCACTTAGTGGGAGAAAACTGTGGCAGTCTGGTTTTGTGAAAGATTCACAGCCTTAGAAATCCTTTGGGGCAGAAGTTCTGCTCTGTCCTATAAAGTTGTTGTGAGTCAAAATCAACTCATCTGCAATGGGTATAGAGTGTATTATCTTTCAAATGGGTTGTCAAATCATGAATACAAAGGGCATAGAGTGAAATTTCCCCAAAAAGAAAATAGAATTCAACTTGAACCTTTCATCGGAATCGTTGTTGTTGCTGTTGTGTGCCATCGAGTTGGACCCAACTCATAGTGACCCCTCCTTGGGTTTCCGAGGCAGTTATCACTATGGAAGTAGATTGCCCATCCTTCCTTCCCAGGAGTGGCTGGTGGGTTTGAACCACCGGCCTGCTGGTTAGCAGTCAAGTGCCTTAGGCACTATGCTACCAGAGCTCCTAATCTGAATTAGTCAATTTCAATCAATTCTGAGAAAAAAAAATTTAATCTTAAGAAAAAGTAATCAAACATCCTCTAGGTTGTTGTTATGTGCCATGGAGTCGGACCAGACTCATAGTGACCCCTCCTCCTTGGGTTTCCGAGGTGGTATCAGTACGGAAGTAGATTGCCCAACCCTCTAGGTTACAGAGTTTAAAACACATTCAGCATAATTCTTAAAAGTTCTATACCTATAGTATATTACATAATGCTCTACTATACTTGGTGATAAGATTCTTACTCAAAATTGTTTAAAGCAATAGAAAATATACTGAAATATTATTTTAGAAAGTAGTCAAACAAGGCTTAAGAACATTATATAGTTAACTAAATTATTCAGTACTCCAGAACACCCCATTAATTTAATTAAATATTTGTCTGATAAAAACTTTTATTAAACTTTTTTCTGATTTTGTCATTGTATCAAATTATTCGCAAAAAGGATATACTTGAAGGCCAAATCTCTTCTAGGATTATAAAAATTGTGGACAAGGCAGGATCAAGTTTAACCTATTACATGTGATTGAAGAAATGGAGGACTGGAGAGAGAGAGCAACTTGCTTAGGATCACACAATAGCCAATGCAGGGACAATTTAAGTATTTAAGCATGACCACACTTAGCTTCTCTGGTATAGGAGAAGTTTAAGTTTCTGTTTACAAAGTCATTCTTCTGGCAATGTTACCAAGCTATCTAAACACTTCTTTGGCATAATATTCACAAGTAAGAATTTAGTATGCTATATTATAAGCTCCTATTCTGCTTCATTTCATGGCTTTCTAACCCAGTGGGAAAACTTTAGCTTCTCATACATGTTCAATTGTTACTTAATAAATTGCATCTTGATGGCATTAAAGAAACTAATATCAGGATTAAGTGCCTCTGAACAAAGTGACTTGTTGAGTGAATGAATAGCTGTACACACATTACTGAATGAGAATTAGGTGATGGAAGTTTCATTGTCTGAGACTTTAAAAATGAGGACAAAGTAGAAAATAACTTAGATTCTCATGTCTAGAACTATCAAAGTAATATATGGAACATTTTCACTTCTAATTTATATTTACTTATTATTGCATGTTGTTAATTCTTGTATGAATTCTTGAATGAATACTAATTTTAAATTACTCCTTAGGCATTTTTTCTTCTACAGGAGCAAGTAAAAGTATCAAAATTAGCATATAAAAGGAATTGTTGTTGTTGTTGTTTGCCGTCGAGTTGGCCCCGACTCATAGCGCCCCTCTTTGGGTTTCCGAGGCAGTATCACTACAGAAGTAGGATTGCCCAACCTTCCTTCCGAGGAATTATTCAATGTAAAACTTCATTTTACAATTTCTATCAAGCTCCATCTTTTTAACTACGAAAAACTATGTGTAAAATTATTTATTAAAAGTATACATTTAACTATTGTGTGTTAGCAGAATTTCAAAAACTGACTTACCTTTTAAAACTACCATTTCAAATATATAAGATTAATTCATTCAACATTATTTCAAATATTTACTGGGTAATTTTGACAGTGTGTCAGATATGTTGTTGAATAGTTTAATTTCAATGTTGTCCTTATATGTGAAAGAAAATTAACTGGAAATAACAATTACCACAAAGTGTAAAATTTAAAATTCTACATGACTTAAAAACTACATTAAAATTTTAACAGCACATTTTCATACTAAACAAGTCATACAAAAGAAATTAAATATGAAAAGTAAACATAGCAAAAAAAGTATTTCCAATGTAAGATAGCTAATTCTTATGCAGATCAGATTTAGATGAGGTTATGATTTCATCAGCTATTTTAATGCTTCCTACGATATGTCTCAAAGTAATTCTATTGCACAATTATCTATCTAATGCTTGCTAAGTATTGGCACTATGTCATATGCTGTATTTAGAATTTTGATGTTAAAATCCTATTCTAATAACTTAGGTTTTTCCTTGTCTAATATGCAGACCTAAAGCTTTACTTTTTGGTCTTTTTCCTATTACAATTTTTCAAAGAATGCAATACACACTAAAATGCAGACAAGAGGGAACAGCCTAAGAGGGAGCCATTTGAAATCTGTACTGTAAGCCTTTGTTTTGGTATCAAGCACCCTCCAGATAAAGAATCAGATTATTAGACTCCTCCCCCCACAAAAAATAATATAGCTTGCTTACTCCACTAGCCTATTTGTTTTTTAGATTCTAAAACCTGTCTATATTTATTGCTCTTAAGTATTTAATTAGCACGAGGAAAATGAGTTTAGACTACAATTCTTGCTTAAATTCTAAATAAGTCAAATTCTAAGAGAAAACATATTCACTGTAATTAAAGTAGACCATTTACTATTCATTCATTACTGTCATATTCACATTTTAACCGTTAAGCATAAATAACCATGTGTGTGAACTGAAATATCGTTATTGTCATTAACAGCAAGAAATATTTTTGAACATCAAATGTGAATTCTTTAATTTTAGAACAGCTCAGTTTCCTGATAGATTTGATGTGATTACTAAAGTACAGAGGGGAAAAAAACAACATAATTTAATTAGTATGCTGGACTCAGATTTCTCTTTCAATCAGCAAACCTGCCCAGTACACTTATTTCACTAGCTGTTTTCCTTACTCTGCTTAAAACCCTTCAACGACCTCCCTTGCTTCAAAATACTGTTCACACTGTGTGGAAAGGTACCTTTGGGGATGACATGCAGCTGTGGTAGAGGAAGACATATGGTAAACAAGATGCATCTTCCTGTAACCTCAAATTTACTGAAATATCTTGAGAAAAAAATCAAGTAACAAATTCTAGTTTTATTCATTTGTATAGTACAATATTATGGAATAGATTAAAATCGACTCGATGGCAAACAACAACAACAGACAAAATTCAAATTTAAAGAAAAAAATTTGAGCCAAAAAGCATCCCTTGTGATTTCTATTAGAGGTGCTCTTTCTAGTCCCTGGCACAGTAACTTATTGAATTAAGAAGTAAATTCTCTAATCCAAACTACAGCAATAAAGGTTAATAATAGTAGCTGTCTTTATGTGGTAAAAATATGTGATTTAAAAATAGTTTTTCACCTTTTACAAGGTTTCTACGCCCATGTATTACTTTTATGCTGGGAAAAATTTAAATTTCATTTTTAAGTAGAAAATATTCTTAATTTTTAGATCTGGAAGTCAGTTTCACTGCCTTATTTACAATTATAAATAAATTTTGTTTCCTTGACGTAGTTCATTAGTATATTTCAGAATTAAAATATTTTATCTATGCACTTTTCTTAGACTTACCTTTTGAGGTTTCTGGGGCTGAGAAGTTAGGAAAATGACAGTGAAATAATTACTGAACTACTTTTTACAACACAGCTTTGAGGACTTGGAGCAACTTGCTCCCCTGAAGCTGATTTTAAAATTATCTGATTGTGAAGTTATCAGTTCAGTTCTTCCCATTATAGTTAATTCATTTTTATTTCTAATTCCTCAATCTGGTAAGGCTGCTGGAAATAAATCACTTTCATTTTTTCAAATATTTCTGTTTCCTTCTGAAAACAGTACATACTTTTTAGTCTTAGAAAAGAGTAATTCCCTGCCCAAGAGGAAGATTTATCTCACACCTAGAGTAAAGCAGTGTAACAATTTAGTGTATGTATTGCAGTGAGTCAATTCATACTATTTGATGATCTTTTTTTCACTTAATCATGACCAATTTTATATCTCATTAAATATTATCTTACATACCTGTAGTTACTATAGAAGCTCTGGTGGCTTACAGCCTAAGACATTTGACTGCTAACCAGAAGGATGGCAGTTCAAACCCACCAGCCAGTCCTCAGAAGGAAGATAGGGCAGCTACTTCTGTAGCGATACTGCCTCAGAAACCCAGAGGACTTGCTATGATTCCAAGTGAGGACTTGCTATGAGTCAGATCTGACTTGACGGCAGTGAGGTTTTTTTTTTTTTTTTTTGTAGTTACTATACTGAGCATACCATATAATCAGCCTTTTATTACTGCACATTTTTTAATTTCTCCTAATCTTTTAATATGATAAGCAAGACTATAATAAACTCATGGATTGTATCTTAAAACAATGCATTAATTGCTTTACAATATCAGAACATCAAAATAATTATTCTTGTTTCCAATCCTAAAAACATACTATAGTTGGTCTATACCCATCTGAGAAAAAAGTATCAACTATATCCCTTATCAACATAGAATTAACATTTGAGCTTTGGACCTGATATTCAGGCTGATATTCTGGGTATCTTAGCCCATATGCTTTTCATTTTATTTCTTAAACTTTCAATCATAATGCTAATAAATTTAAAATACTAATATTGATGGGTAAATAAGGGACAATTAACAAAGTTTAATATTCCTCATGTGTGTTAAGGCAGAGAAAAAGCTTAAGTGATATAATTTGTTCATACCATGGAAGTCAGAGGCAAGAGGAATAATGCCAGGCTGATAAAACGGGAAGTGTTACAAGAAAGGTTTGGTTTTAAAAATATACAGAACTTGTTGGGATAGAATTGGGGTGCTGAAATGATATAAAGGCACAGAGGTAGAAAAAAAATTGATCAGTAGTTCATTTTGAAAAATTTAAAAGGAAAAATTGGGGTAAGGTCATGGGGTACCAAGCTAAGCAGTGCCAAGTTAGTTAAGAGTTTTGTTACAGGCAAAAGTGTTTTAGGAAGATTAGAGGGGGCTGTGGGAATCCAGTGGTGTAATTCTCGCCTTCCACGCAGGAGACCCAGGGTTGATTCCCGGCCAGTGCACCTCATGTGCAGCCACATGCAGTCTGTCAGTGGAGCTATGCTGCTGAACAGGTTCAATGGAGCTGGAATTCCAGACTTAATAGGGAGAAAGGCATGGAAATCTACTTCCGAAAACCCTATGGAAGGGCAGAGTTGCATAGCCAATTAGTATAATTGCTGTCAATAAGTTGTATACCTGTAAAAAGCTGAACTGGTAAAAAGTTGTGTGATATAAGGGCAAAAAAATAAGTTAATTGATGAAGCTGCTTATGTACAAACACCTCAGGTGATCTGGTTTCTTGGTTTATAAGTTTAGGGTCATGGTTTCATGAGACATCCCAGTTAACTGACCTAACATGTTAAATGCTTCTGTTGTACCTCCTAGTTTTTTGTGTAGTGCCTGGGGTCTTAAAAGCTTGCAAGCGTTCATCCAAGGCACAACTGGTCTCTATTTACCTGGAACAGAGGAAGGAGTGTCAGGAATAGGAGGATATGGAACATGTAGCTAATTATCTCTGTGAACAATTGCCTCCTTTGCCATGAGACCAGAACTAGATGGTACCCAGCTACCATTACTCTAATTTTGATCAGATTCCATATAATCCTGATCAAGAGGAAGATATAGAATTTCAAATTCTCATATTCCATACTTCTTGGAGCTATGAAAGTTAGATGAACCCCTGAAACTAATGCCCTGAGTTCATCTTTAAACCTTAAACCAAAACTATTCCCTGAAATAATTTTCAAACCAAATGAAAGTTCAGTTTAAGCACTAAAAAGGTCTGCCTTGCACATTATGCTCTTTTAAAAGAACAATCTATATAGGATCAAATTGACAATGGCAGCTCAGTAGAGAACATTAGGGGGCAGTGTCCTATCTGCAAAGGTGAAGAAGGCTGAAGCACACACAAGTGTCACAGTTCACTTAAAGAAGTACAAAATTAAATCTGTAGATTAAGCTAAAAGTTTAAACAGCAATAAGATCTAGCCTTTAACTTTTTCATCTTATTAGCTATTCTTCCTCTTATATATTTGATTACAACCAGACTTCTTTGTTGTTCCCTATATACATCAGAAATATTCCTGCTACAATAACTACTCCTCACTTATCGACTAGCTCATTAGCCGACATTTTACATTTATGACAATAGAAAAAATCTACTATCTGACCATTAACATATGTCTGGCAGTAACAAATGTCAGGGTGTTGAGTATGAGTAACAATGGCTATGATGGTTATGTTAACTTGGCTGAGCCATGATTCTCAGTGGTTTGGCAGTTATGAATAATATAGTCATCCTCCATTGTCACATAAGGACTTAGTCTTTGGAACCTAACCGTATTGTGAGGAGTGGATGCATTTGCTATTCCTCTGCCTGAAAGGTTCTTTCCACATATACCTACATGGTTTATTCTCTCGTTTCTTTAGGTCTTTGTTTAAATGTCATCTTTTCTGTGAGGCATTTCCTGACCACACTATTTAAAAATGTACCTTCTCTGCCTTCCCTTTCCTGCTTTTATTTTTTTCCATGGCACTTATCACCATTTGATATATCACACATGGTAACTTTTGGATTGAATTTTGTCCTCCAAAAATAATCGTTGTAAATCCTAACCTCTATACCCATGTTTACATTCTTATCTGGTAATGTGTTTTCTTTGTTATGTGAAGAGGGTAGGGTGTGTTTTAAGCCAATCACCTTTGAGATATAAAAAGAGCAGATTTGGTATAGAGAAGCACAGTTGAAGGAAGACAGATGCCATGCCACATGAAGAGCACCAAGAAGCTACGGAAGAGAAGCTGAGCAATCAATAACCTTCCACTACAGCTAACAGAGAGATAACATTCCCCTAAGCTGGTGTCTTGATCTCAGACTATTCTAACCTCCTAAACTAGGAGAAGGAGCTCTGGTAGCATAGTGCCTAAGGCACTTGACTGCTAACCAGAAGACTGGTGGTTCAAACCCACCAGCCATTTCTCAGAAGGACCATCGGGCAATCTACTTCTGTAGCGATACTGCCTTGGCAACCCAAGGAGGGGTCGCTATGAGTCAGGGACGACTTGACAGCACATTAACAACAACAACAAACTGGGAGAAAATAAATTTGTTTGTTAAAGCCACCAACTTACATTATTTCTGTTGTAGTAGCACTACATAACTAAAATAGTACCTATCAGCTTTTTGTCCCTTTCTCTTCCACACCCCAAAATAAGGATTTATCTGTTTTGTTCAATGCTGGTTCTCAGCTTCTAAATAGTTGGATAAATAAATTTGTAGCAAAAGTGTTTCAAATCTACTTTTAATGACATTTGTCAAGCATCAACATTTTCATATTACCTGAAAAGACATTTAAGAAAATGCAAACAAATTAATATAAAAACCTATGTAGACCAAGTTAAAATTTGCAAATTCTCTTAAGAAATAATGTACTTAACCTTTTTCAACTTATACAATTAGACATCATCTCTCCATAGTAAAATGGTATTTTTAACTAACTGCATGAAAACTTAAAAAATTATTCTATAGTACATTAAGTACAAAAAGTAAAGTGTTAGTGGTATTGTAAGATAAGAATTTATACCTCTGAAAATGTTAGATCTACTAGTATAAGCATTCCCCAACAGTATAAAATGACATGTGGAAACAAATTAAGTTTTTACATTTATAAATGATTTAAAATTTCTACCAATCCCTAATGATATTCTCTTAATAAAACAGTCAGTGGTAAGTGGTTAAATTATAAAGAAAATACAGAATATCTTTGATAACAAGTTAATCAAAATGAGGACTATTTAGTGTAAAAAGTGGCTTCAAACTTTTTTCCTCACTAGAATTTCTCAAATAAAATTTAACCTTATAGCATAAAGTAGATATGAATAATAATATTCTCCAGTTTACATGTCTTCAAAAGAAAGATCAAGCCACAGGGATATAATCTAGTACAGAAATATAATAAATATCAGATTATTCAAGTCCTACAGTATCATGAGAGGGAGGAATGTGTGCTTTTCAATATGCTAATCAAAGTCAATATGCATTTACATGAGGTTTTTGTATTAATACAAAGATTATGTTAATAATTAAGAACTAATCCACTGAATTAAATTTCAGTATAATAAACACAAAAAGCAGCAACTAACTTGTCACCTTGTAGTGTTTTCTAACAAAGTAACTTTAAGCTTATTTGCCAAGTTTTTCTCATCGTGCACAGCAAAAAACAAACAAAAAAAACATTACAAACACTGGGATATATTTTATAAACGAACAAGGTAAGAAAATATTCTTGTATTTTGGTGGAGGAGTTATTTCTGCATTAATGGGATTCAAGCTATTAGGCATAAAACAGGAGTTATAGGAATCTCTTGACAAGAATAAAAATAGTATCAAGTGAGAAATTTCACTTAGAATAAAACTTTTTCCATATTGAAGAGATGGTAATATCCACCTGCAAAGGGAAAGAAACAGAATTTGGATTTAGAATTTCAACTTTTAAATAATTAAATACATTAACGTAGACACCTCAGAGTTTATGGAAGGATAATCTCACTAATTCAATTACTGATAACCTGTGCATGTATCAGTAATGATATTTAGTGGCTGAAAAACACTTTTAATTCTGTAACAACCAAGAGTGTATTTAATGTTAAATATGGAATTTAGTCTATGGTTAAGTTTTTAAGTATCTTTCACATACTAGTACGTGTTATCAATCATAAGAGATTTGCATTTGGATAAAGGATGCCAATTGAACTGTTATCTCTTGGATACTTGCCTTAAATCCTCTGAATTAGCGCCAAACTTAATCCATACTCCAAGTAACAGACTTAGATGCCTATTATTAGAATTATTTGGCCTCAACTTTAAAAAAAAAACAAAACACCCGAATAACAAGATTATGATTTTTGTAAAGATGGAAGAAAAGAAAACCTCTGGTGGCATAGTGCCTAAGGCATTTGACTGCTAACCAGAAGGTTGGCCATCTGAACTCACTAGCCACTCCATGGATGGAAGACTGGGTAATCTACTTCTGAAAGATGAACTGCCTTAGAAACCCAAAGAGTGTCGCTATGAGTCTGAATGGACTCGATGGCAGTGAGTTTGGTTTTTGATTTAATATACACCCGTATAGAACTATTTCTTCTTTGCAAAACAAATAAATTAAAATTAGTATTTACTCACAAAGACGGACATATATTGATTATACAAATAAAACTTCCAGGTCTACTGAGAGTTAACTAATTGGAGACCCAAGATACAAAGATTCACTTGGTAAATGTAAAATCCAGGGTGTTTTCCTGTCATTTAGAAGACAGATTATACTAAAAACAATATTCTCAAACCTGATTTAAAATGCATATAAGTAAAAAACAAAAGCAAAAAGCCCAACTCATGGTTTAATTTTCAAATTCTAAAAATATAAAAGAATGATGATTGGTACCATTAACAAACTTCGTAATTTATTCAATATTTCTATATGCTTAGTCCTGGAATATTTTAGTGGAACAAAAATTATCATTTATTTCTTATAGTATTTTTATGATGTATCTGTTGTAGTTGAAATGAAATAAGACAAAAGGTTTAGAACCTGAAGGACGATTTTCAAAAGCACCAATGGAATATTATTTACCTGGGAAAATCAGCATTTAATTCTAGTTCCCATATATATGTTATCTTGCTGGGGGAGGAGATGAGATTATCCTTAAAAATGAGAGTTTTGTTTCCTGCCTTCTAGGACACTCTCGTGATTCTCTATTTAAATGTAGAAATATACACAAAAGTAGTTTCACAGAAGCAGTGTTAAGGAAGATTCTGTTTCCTATGCCTAGCCATGTGATCAATGTCACAAAGAAGAGAATTATATAAATAATGCTATAAAAGGTAATCTTAAATAAAACGAATCTTCTTGGAAAGAGTATGTCATAAAGCTGCCTTTAATAAAAATTATCTATAAAGTCATGGGAAAACATATACATTACGTATCCCGTGAACACACAAAGACACAATCTAGAAGGAGGCTACTGTCTATCTACAAGAGCAACACTAACTCATAAAGTGTATTTTCATATAAAATTAGAAAGACAATTTGCTACCAATAATAGACAAAGTTCCATGTCTCTGGGTAATTACATTCATTAACTTTATAAAATAAATGATCAAAAAAAAAAAAAGCTTTGTCTTACACATATTTTTCTCTTCAAATTAGAATTTAAACAGAAGATTCTTTACCCCTTGAATATAATTACTTAAATTATGTCTGAAATACTTTTAGGTCTCCAAAATAGGTAATCATCCTGATTAGAAATAATTCCTTAAGAACTGCTTTTATATCGTAGGTTTTCTGCTATAATTATAATTGAAAAGAGTAAGATACTAGTAGAAAACAAGACTAGAGATATGGGGTACACTACACAAACATATTCGTGTTCTCCTGAACATTCATTCTTAGTTAATCACATGGTAAAACACCAACAAATGAGAAATTGTTGTTGTTGCTGTTATGTGCCGTGAGTCGGCCTCCGACTCACAGCAACCCCTCCTTGGGTTTCCGAGGCAGTATCACTACAGAAGTAGGATTGCCCAACCTTCCTTCCAAGGAGTGGCTGGTGGGTCTGAACTGCCAGCCTTCTGGTTAGCAGTCAAGTGCTTTAGCCACTATGCTACCAGAGCTCCTAAGTAAGAAATACAAGGCTTAAAAAAAAAAGATCCTTCAGATTTTAATGAAAATATTTTTACTTTAATTGTATCTGTATAATAAGTGCATTAACTTTTGGTCTTACTCTGAAATTAAATATTGGATATAAAAAAGCAAACAAGGCCTACACATCGTCAAAGCTTGAATAAAAAGAAACCTAAATAAAAAATATTAGGATTGTCAAACAAGAATCTTCTGCTAAGGTTTGCACATTTAAAAAAAAAAAAAAAAAAGAAGGAAAGAAGAAAGAGTGTAATATAAAGTTAGAAGACTTAGGAGTAAAGTCTTGTCATCTGTAGCAAATTACTTAAATGGAGTTTCTGTTATCTAGCTACCCAATGAATAGGTTGGTCATCTGTAAGATTTTTCTTACCTTTGAAGTTGTATGATTAAGTGGATTTTAAAAACTAGAATTTCCAGAATGTAATTTGCAATTTTTGATACTTTTATCCCTTACCTTATAAACTATTTAAATAAAGAAATATTTAGAACCATTACCAAAAATTACCTTTTAAGTTGTTTAAAATGCGTATTTTATAATGTCCATTTATTTGTAAGATAACAAATATCCTCAAAGTACTTTCATTTTACTAAAGAAATGAAAGGGAAAACTAGTATTTCTTTTATCTGAATTAATACTTACATTGACTATAAATGCATTAAAATAAATTTCCCTGATGCTATAAAAGCTTAATAAATTTCTGATGACATTTCACACAATTATTAAATTGCAATTAGGTTATTTTAATAGGCATGATATATCTGAAAAATGTTAGTACCACTTTATTTTTACAGAATCATACAAAACATAAGATTATCAATAACACTGAAATTATCTATGAAACTAAAAAACACATCCATTACTTTAAAATATAATAAAATACAATGTAGAATGTGGTCAACCTTACTTCAGCAGCACAGTTAATACTGGAGATAATTTTAGCATCTTAACACCAATATTTACGTGCTGCTAAGGCACTGCTGACTTCGATATCTTAAGAGCTATGGATAAAAGGAAATTCACTGTCTTCAGAAGATCAGATCCTTGTATTTTTGAGGCAGCACAACATGGCCTGCACCTTTTCAAAATCCACAAACCATTATGTGCTGCTACTTTACTCCAAGGTTTTGTTGTTTTTTTTTAAACACACATTAGCACCTAAAGAATACAAAAAACATTTATTTTTCTTTTTTCGGGGGGAAGGATAAATTGGAATCAATTTGAAAGCAAGTTTATTTTAAAATAAATTAAAAAACCCATGTTTAAAGCCATTATAACACTAACACAACGTGCTTAATCAGTTACTTTTTAGAATTTTTTAGTAGCATGAAGAAATTTATTTCTACAGCAAAAACTTAATGAAAGCCTACTCTATGTCAAGTATGTTATAAGTTAGGAACACAAAGATGAGTAATATGAAAAGAAAAACATTATTTCTTCTCAACTTCTCAATGCAGGTCAATATGTAATCAAACTTTCAAATGGAGTATACATCAGGTTATTTTTTCCTATTGTAAACAAAATTACCTTAGAAAATATGGCTTTACCTTGGTGAAAAGCAGAATTTAAAAACTGTAGTTTGTTCCTTATAGTATACACACCTTTCAAAAGGCATCGTCATTAAGTTAGTAAGATTTCATGTCGGGGGGCAACAACCCCACAAAAATATGAAATGACAAAGAGCTTAGTTTCAATAAACTTAAGCTAACAAAATTCAAATATACTTTTAAAGGAAAAAACTAGAAGCCACATGAAATCCATTAATACTAAATATAATAAAAACATACAAAAGATCCCAAACAAACCAACTGTCCTTTAGATAATTTGTTTTAAAAAGTCCAAATATTATTTTACCCTCAACATTTACTCTGTATTACAATGGTTATTTTCCTAGAGTTGGATGTCACTTGGTATAACAAGTAATTATAAAACTATGAAGCCTTGGCAAGATGAGTTAACTTGGTACCACTTAGATGAGAAATAAAATAGAAATCTGTGGCTCTGAAACTTCCTATCTCTACTTCGCTCTACCACATTCACCAAGCAAGAAACTAAACTCCTAAATAGTTTCCATTTACTCAAAAAAAGGAATACAATTACTTCTCTCTTAAAGGTGCCAACCAGCACACAGCTACCACTCTAGCTCAAGCCTTGACAGCTTCTTTGGGCCTTCGTTTTCTCATCACTTAAATTGTTATGCTGTAACTACCATACTTCTATTGAAAAATAAGGTGGTATCTACCATCAAAGCAATGAAATATGCCCTACTTTAATATTTAATTGTTTATACAAAGAACACTGTCAGATTTTTTAAATATATGAAATTTTGTGTGATATTTATGCCACCATTAAAAAGTCTCTATATAGCTAATCCTCTAATTTGAACAACCTGTATTTTATACATTACTCTATACCATTACTGCCTTAAGTTTGTGCACAATTTTTAACATGTATATAATCAAGGATTTAAAAATAAGAAGACAAAAAACAAACCAGTCCATCCAGAGGTGCCTAAAGTCTGGTAATCTCCTTCCAAAAATTCAGCCATTGAAAAATTCTACTCTGACACACATGGAGTCACCTGAATCAGAATTGATGCAATGGCAACTGTTTTGGTTTCTTTCTTGATCACTCCATCAGCAAATATGCTATAATTTTGCTCATCTTAATTTCTCTCTAACAGACTATCACTTTATATGACAATATTGCAATTTTAATCAATGTTTTAATAACCACTCTTGGGGAAGACTTTTTTTTCTATTTTATTTCTACTTTTAACTATTTGAGATAATTAAAGTAACTATTTTCTATTTGAAAGCTTGACAAATTTAAACTATTAGAAACAAAATAATTTATCTCCACACTGCAGAATGTATGGAAATCTTGATTTAAATATATCAACACATCAGTAGATTCCAATGGAGCAGTTCTAGCCAGAGAAACAAGGTACATCACTTTCTCGTGTTCAACAACAACAAAAATCTATCATCAAATCAGTAAGGCTTGATCTTTCCTTTCCATTTATAATGATCTTCTACTTTGGGGGAAAAGCAGAGGTTTTTATATTTTGCTTTCAAGAGGGTTCCATTTTAAATTCAAAATTCTCTTGAATCTATATAGTCAGACTGTTGTCCACATGGTAGGATATTCAGATGCCAATCACGGCAAGAAAATGTTCCTGCTAGTTTGTTGTGGAGGTGTATCTTTACATTTTGTTAGACTTTCAAACACTTAATTTTGCTTTTAACCCACCATGAACACAATTTACAATGATAATTACTTTCCTCAAATATGCTTCCAATTCTGTATATAGTCCTTGTACCACAGAATGACTATCCTGTCTCAAGGACAGTGGAATACTACACAAGTGGTCTGATATACTTTTATACCTCGAGGAAAAATAAACATAGCTATTTTTAATACCTTTAAGCAAAGTCTAAGTTATGAGATCTAACTAAATGACAATTTCACTAAATATGGTAATTTTTCATTACACCATGAAGACATCAGAAATTTTGTAAAATGTTCAGATATATAAAAATTCAGGTAACAGATTACAATTTGGTTGTTTCCTTGGTTCCAAAGATCTACAACTCTAGAAGACCTATGGGGCATTTCTACTCTATCCTACTGTTTCTGAATGGATATAATGCTTAAAACCAAAAATGCAGTATTAGAGAAGATACCTATTAGAGACCCAAAATCCACTGCCATGTCAATTCTAACTCATAGTAACCATATAGGACAGAGTAGAATTGCCCTATAGCATTTCCAAGGCTATAATCTTTATGGAAACAGGCTGCCACAACATTCTCCTATAGGATAGCTGGTGGATCTGAACCACTGACCTTTCAATTAGCAGCCAAGTGCTCAACTACTGGACCACCAAGGCTCCATATAGTATTCCTATATAGAAAGTTAAACTACTCAGAAGCTAAATAAACATTCATGTTACATTTAAAAACTTTCTTAATTCTTGATGACTTTTCTTCCCTGATATGAATAACAAATATACCATAATTCTAGTAAGAAATGTAATATAAAAGACTTGTTAAGAGCATATATAAGTTTGCTATTTACCTTAACACTTTTTTTTCCTTCTTATATTCTTCTTTTACTCGCTTTGCCACCTAATTATGTATACTTGCCCTTTGCCATTCTCTTTACACTGAATTTTCATCCTCTGTCAATCATCCTTTACTTTGTTAGTCAATAAAATCAATGGATTCTTTGAGATCTCAGTTCTCAGTTTCTTTGGTATTCTTAATTTCATACCTTAAAGCCAGGTCTAAGTACCTTCTACACCTACAACTGCATTTTAGCTGGGCTTCCTACCTTTAATAAAACTCCTAACTAAAACTTATTAAAAACCAAAACAAACAAACAAAAACCCAAAACAGCTGTCACAGAGTTGATTCTAATTCATGGCAAATCCAAGTATTTCACAGTAGAACTCCACACAGAATTCTGTATACTCCCCAGGGTTTTCAATGGCTGTACCTTTTAGAAGTAGATTCCCAGGTCTTTCTTCAGAGTCATCTTTGGGTAGATTCAAACTAATTTTTTGGATAGTAGTTGAGTGATTAAACATTTGCACTAGAGACTCAAACTCAAGAACTCAACTCTATCTGGCTTTCTGAGTAGCAGCTCTACTTTCTCTGAAGTATCAAAGTTTGTATAATAAGGATCTATTCATTATTTCCTACTTTTCTCCAATGAAAACACTTCATTCTAGTTAAAAGGTGTCTTTTAAGAGATATGACAATCAAATGCAATGTATAGACCTTTTTCGAGCAATCAAGAATTTTAATGAGCTGGATTATGGCATATAGTAAGGAATTATAATTGTTAGGTGAATTATAAATACGGTGGTTATAATATTTAGAAAAAAATGGGTGGTGCAGCGATTAAGGCATTCAGCTGCTAACCAAAAGGCTGGTGATTTGAATCCATCAGCTGCTCTGCAGGAAAAAAGATGAGGTGGTCTGCTTCCATGAAGATTTACAACTTTGGAAACCCTATGGGCATTTTTACTCTGTACCACTCTGTCATTTTGAGTCAGAACTGACTCGATAGTAGTGGGTTTGGTTGTAAGTCAGAGAAACATAACGAAGTATTTATGTACGGAAAAAAGACTCCCGAAGCATGATGTCACTGCAGCTACCAGGTAAGCAGCAAATAGAACAAATACAGTTATTCATCATTTGAGTGTAGGAGATGAGTGGTTACACATTCCCACTGATTGATTCTTCAAAGCCCCTGAAGAAGGGAGATGCTTACAGTATATTGTTTTCTAGTTCTTTCCTCTCTCAAACTGTACACTACCTGACCTCTAAATCTTTATAGCTATTACCGGAGGTTAAAAGGCTCCCACCAATCCTTATTTCATTTATCCCCATTTTTTAAAAAATTATATTTTGTTGAAAATATCAAAATACACACCAATTCAACAGTTTCTACATGTACCATTTTAGTGACATGGATTTAAAAGTTCAAGTTGTACAACTTTTGTCACTTTTTTTATGAGTTGTTCTTCCCCTATTAACATAAATTCACTACCCCCTAAGGTTTCTATCTAATCTTCTGAGTTGCCATTGTCAATTTGATCCCATGTACATAGTTCTTAAAAGAGTATCATGCTCAAGGCACATTTATTTCCACTTTTAAGTCATCTTCTCCAGTAGATTTTCACTTCACTTTTCTTGTTTATTCTGAACAGTCCATTGACCACGAACTTTTGAATACGGACAACTGAATACTATGTTGAGCAGATAACTGGTTTCATTAACTATCTTCCATTCAAACTGGACTGCTGTGTGGCAATGTTTCCTGCTATGGCCCATGTCATTTTTCTACTCCTCTATCTTGGTCTACTGGCAACATCATAGTGTCTCCACCCCTTAAATCTCTGCTTTTGAGTTTGCTGGCTGAAAGAAAAGCTACTTTCTCTAACAAGATATGTGGAAAGAGCCCTAATGGCTAGGTGCAAAACCAAAGGAAAAGAACATAAAAATCATACACACATATACAAACATACACACAAAACTATGTATCTCAGAAAACAGCACCATTCAATTCTTGTCCTTTACCATTATACAACAGGATTGTTTATTCTGGGATGTGGATTCTTAATTGTCTCTCCTGGCTTTTGATATACTTCAACTTTCCATTCTCATGATCTTAAAAAAAAAAAAATAATAATAATAAAGTTATTTTGAAAAGTGAGACAAAAATAAAGTAAATGTCTTCCTTTCTAAGAAGTCAACTTGAACATGAATCTAAGTCAACAGGGATCTTTAGATACCATAAATTAGATATAAGTTAGATAACAGAGTTTAATATTTAAAAGTACACTAAAAAATAAACTAATTTTATATAAACTAATGGTGTTTATCCTCTAATCTCCTTGAAGATGATCAGCAACTAATTTTGTTCCATTAACATTTTAGTTAGGCATATATTTGCTTTCTCAGAGTTGCTTTAGAATCAATTCATCAAGTTTACATAAGGCTATCAGTACATTTTAACAAAAAATTTTTTCAATTTTAGGCATGTTTTCTAAGCTGTAAAAGCATTCTTAGTACAATAGAATCTACTGGTCAATTTCTACATTTCAAACTTTATCAATCTAATAAGCAGGAGAAAAAACTTACTGAAGCAGCAACGATAAAAAACAGTGAATTTGAAGCCAAGACCTAAGATGGAATCTTGGCTTTATGCCTATGAATCCTTATCTTGGGCAAGTTATTTCAGTACACTGAGCCTCTAGTTCCTCTTTGTCAAATACGGCTATTAATGCTTACTTCATAGTTCTGTTGTTTAAATTGTGTAATCTTAAATTTGTTTGAACATGTATAGAGGTAAATCCATGTTCAATAAATGTCTGCTGAATCTAAATTTATATTAAGATTTGAAATATTCTTCTGATAAACTTAAGAGTTCCAGTGGCTAGAGATCAACATGAAACAACAGAGCTGATGACAAGAGAAAGCTAATATAATTAGGCTACATTAACAGAAGTACCTTATTTATAAGAGACACTATATTTTGTACCTCAGACCATATTAAGTATAGAGATCATTTCTATATACAAGATTTTAAAAGAAACATCGATAAAATGTAGCAGATCCAAAGTGGGATATCTAGGATTCTAGTGGTCTAGAACTCACGCTATGAGACCCAACTGAAGTACCTGGTTATACTTAGTCTTTAAAAAAGACATAAAAACTATTTGTAAAAAGTTTATCTAGAATAATGACAATGTAGGAGACCTCACACTCTTCAATCTCAGAACCTACTATACAACCACAGTAGTCAAAAGAGCCTGGTATTGGCACAATGACACACAGACAAATGGAACAAAATTGAGAACTCAGAAATAAATCCATCCAATTACGGAGAGTTGATCTTTGACAAAGGGTCATAGTCTACAGTCATCAACAAATGGTGCTAGTAAAACTGGATATCCACTTGCAGAAAAATGAAATAGGATCTATACCTCACACCATACACAAAAACTGATTCAAAATGGATAACAGACCTAAATGTTAAACCTAAAACTATAAAGTCAAGAAACAAAACATAGGGATAAAGCTAAGGACCCTAATTTATGGCATAAATAGACTATCAAAAATAATAATGTGCACAGCAGAAATAAAATAGATAACTGGGAACTCTGAAAAATTAAATATTTATGTCCATAAAATGACCAGCAAAAGGCTGAAAAGAGAACATACAGACTAGGAAAAATTTTTGGCACCAACGTATGTGACAAGTGTCTAATCTCTAAAAGTTGTAGAAAACTTCAATAGCTCAATAACAAAGAGAAACAACCCAACTAAAAAAACAGGCAAAGGATATGAACAGACATTTCACCAAAGATGACACTCAGGCAGCTAACAAACACATGAAGAGATATTTGTGATCACTGCCCTTAGACAAATGCAAATCAAAACTATAATGAGATACCATCTCATCCTGGCAATAAAGGCACTAAACAAATAAAACAGAAAAAATATTCTGGCGAGTTTGTGGAATACGTACACATTTCTTCTTGTTAGGTGTCATCGAACTGACTTGGATTCAACAGAAGGAAACACTGCCTGGTCCTACATCATCCTGGTCATCTTTACTGTGCTTGAGCCCACTGTTACAGCCACTGTGTCCATTCATCTCGCTGAGGGTCTTTCCCCTTTTTTTTGCTGACTCTCTACTTTGCCTAACATGATATTCTTCTCTATTCTGACATTTCCAAAGTAGGTGAGATAAAGTTTGGCCATTCTTGCTTCTAAGGAACATTCTGGCTGTACTTCTATCAGAACATATTTGTTAATTCTTCTGGAAGCTCATGGTATCTTCAGTATTCTTCACCAACACCACAATTCAAAGGTATAAACTCTTCTTTAGTCTTCCTTATTCACTGTCTCGCTCTCAGATGCATATGAAGAGACTGAAAATATGGCTTGGGTTAGGTGCACTTCAGTTTTCAAAGTGGCATCTTTGTTCCTTATCACTTTTTTATTTTGTAGAAGATTTGTCTAATGCAATAAGACATCTGATTTCCTGACTGCTGCTTCTGTGGGTATTGATATGGATACAAGTAAAATGAAATAAATCCTTGACAACTTCAATCTTTTCTCCACTTACACCTTGATGTTGCTTATTGGTCCAGTTGTAAGGATTTTTGTTTTCTTTATATTGAGGTGTAATCCATACTGAAGGATGAAATCTTTTTTTAATTTTTATTGTGATTTGGGTGAAAGTTCACAGAGCAATTTCATTTTCCATACAGTTCATAAATACCTTGCTTCATGACATTGATTACAATTCCCACAACATAACAGCTCTTATCCCACTTCCCTGTGTCCTTCGTTCCTATGCATTCCTGGCTCCTGAGCTACCTCCCTGGGCAAATACTCCCATTTTGTATTCCCATGACTGATCGTTCTAAGCAGTGTTATCTACCTGATATAAGTATTCAC